>NW_008794774.1:6007696-6043483 GCF_000699145.1 Aptenodytes forsteri | reverse complement strand
ATGTTGTAGTGGGCTGGGTGTTGATCTCTTCTCCAAAGTAGCAAGTGATAGGATGAGAGGAAATGGCCTCAGGTTGTGGCAGGGGAGGTTTAGATTGGATATTAGGAAAAATTTCTTCACTGAAAGGGTTGTCACACATTGGAAGAGGCTGCCCAGGGAAGTGGTTGAGTCACAATCCCTGGAGGTATTTAAAAGCCGTGTACATGTGGTGCTTAGGCACATGGTTTAGTGGTGGACTTGGCAGGGGTAGGTTTATGGTTGGACTCGATGATCTTAAGGGTCTTTTCCAACCTAAATGATTCTGTGATTCTACGATTCTGTAACAAATGCTGCATTCTGCTTATCAGTAATCTAATTTTTTAAATTAGTCTTATCAATGTGTAGGTTCTCCTCATAAGACACTGATCCTTAAAATACTTCTTCCTTGAGTTCTTGAGTCTCTTATGTTAACAAAAAAGTAACTGGAGTTGATAACATTGTACTAACCAGATTTCCGAAATACCAGCCCAAAAGGGAACAGCAACATTAGACATTTTGAAGGAGAAACTTTTAAAGAAATGTCAGCCTTGCAGTGGTTTTGCATTTCATTAGTATCTATCAGCTGTTGTTTGATACAATATAATACAGTCAGTATTTTCAACTATAGTGCAGTAGTCCACAGTTAAAGCCATTAGTCTCTTTGCTTTAAGCACCATTTTAATTGATTAGTAAGAATATGTAAAAGCTTTGCCTACTCTAGAGAGTCTTTTACAAAAACACCTCCTTTATGGCTAGAAGTACCCTGGCTCCAGCAGGCCGTCAAATGCTGGCAGTACGCTGCTGCCAATTGGAACAATGCTACATCCAACCCTGCTCAGAAGAGGTTTTCACTATGCAAAGCCAGGTGACCTACCTACACCTGGACTCTCAATACAGTCAGCAAAGGTGGAACTCAACCAGTTTAACACTTCTCTTTTGTTAGATAAGATACAGTAAGGGCAACTTAGACTTGAAGATGGCTGCTGGAATTTGAAAAAGCAGTAGCATAGTGGCATGCTGAATTACACCTACTGTTGAACATGGAAGGTGGGAAAGAAGGAATGAGTGAAAATATAGCTACGCTTCAACTATGAACATCCTAAATATGCAAATGAAAGCACTGTGATCCTCTAAATTAAATGCAAATGTGGAAGGTCAGAAATTATTTACACAAAATCCAATGCTAGCAAGCACCATGACAGTATGCCACCTACTTCCTAGGTGAATCATCCTTAATACTTAGCTCTACAGGATAATGGCATTACAGCATCCAAAAAAAGAAAATTTGTTCCTTCTTCTTAAGAATAAGGAACTATTTGTGTCTTGAGCTTCTATATTGCCAACAATAATTTGGTGTGAAATTTGCAGTATAGCTGTTCATCATGTAGTCACATCCTACTAGAGGCATTACAATACATATGAGTACAGGTGAAGTTTTTTTTTTTTTTTAAATATATATAATATACATATATAAATGTACACATGTAAGTCCTAGTATTTCTGTCTTTCACCGTTAGCTAATGGCAATGCAAAGCCGATGATTTTAGTGGTTGAAGAGTATCTAGAACTGAAGCTAGGAAGTATGGAGACAGAGACATCATACTGGCTTTTGGAATATCTCATTTTTCATACTTCATTTATGCCGAATATGTCACTCACTTTGAAGTTTTGTAAACTGGTGGACAATAAATAAGCTATGTTGTGAATATGCATGAACCTGTGAATAACATTTTCTCTGTGTCCCAGTTCCTTAGCTACTGTGTGAAATGATAATACCCAAAAGAATAAACCATTTTTATATCTTCTCCTTAAGGTATGCATGAGCTGTGATGGGATCTACAAATCAGTCATGTTCTGCCTTCTGATCATGACCTGATAAATCTCATATGCCAGCCACCTTATGCCAACATAAGCATAAACAAACACTAAACAAGAGCTACAAAAAGAGAAGATTCTTGACATACAAATTTAGCAGCACTTTTCAAAATCCAAAAGAATGCCACACACAAGCAACACTGTGAAAATAAGCTTGGTATACACAATCTGACAAATCAGGGCAGATTAAAAAAATTGTATGGGTACATATACTAGTGGTGCTCTCAAGACTTATTATCCATTTCTTACTCTTCAAGCCTTAGGTTCTCCATTACCAAGATGTGGGCCATGACAAGATGGGCCGTGACCCAGCTGAATCCTGTCTGTCTTAGGACTTTCAAAAGAGCCACATGGGAAAGCAAGCTGTGGCCTTAGCAGTGGTGGAGAAACAGAAGCCTGGAGAAGACTGCCTTCCAGCACCACAGAAATGTTCAATAAGACAACTGGTACTGCCACTACGCTTCTGAACGGTGACAGCATGTTGGGGGGGGGGGGATTAGGAAAACCAAAGCCAACCGCATCTCCTTTTAAAGATGCCAAAAACGCACAGTCCAACGTCTTCTTTCTAAGGGCTGAAATGCTACCCCCAGCTATACACCATCTCCTGCTCTTCACCACAAACACAAGGCAGTGTCTAGTGGTGGAGCTGTCAGAAAAATCATTACAAGTTCTCATGACCTGGTGGCCACCCAACCATTTGCTTTCATTTCCGATCACCACATACCACACTAGAATCTGTTCATGCATCAGTTCCACCACAAGCCACTCTGACTTTGTATTTTTACAGTTTCAGCATCAGTACAACTGGAATCCTTTGCTCAGATAACCTGGCAGTGCACTCCACTCTCATGACTGATGACCTATTTTATCTAGCAGAAAGTGGGGGGATGAGAAGCCTTTGCGGCTCTACAATTTCCATTTCATTCTCAAGCTTATCTTACCACAGCACAGCCACTCTGAGGGATAATGCTACTTTAGATTACTGAGGAAATTGAAGAAAGAATTACTGTGCTTAATGCAAAAGAGCATGTAATTTGCTCTTATAACAAACATTGTACTTATCTTCAGGAGTAACTGATAAGTTTCTAATTCTTATTTGCTGTATAACATTCTTTTGTGAAGTTGTTTTTTTTTCCAGTTCACTTTTCCTTTAACATATGAAGTTGCTTCTGTCAAATAGAGCAAAATGAATGGTTAGAATTGCAGATGAGTGTTTCCTTCTCTTATACTGTGGGAATATCAGTGAAAAAAAACAGTTTAAAATAAGGACATTATGCCCTGAATAGCTTATCAACAATAAATTTTACAAGCATCATAAAATTTGAAGCTGGAAAAATAAACCAACACAAAACAATTAAAAGTTCCAATTTTGCTGTCCTGACACAGGAGAAATTCCTATTTAAAATTCAGAGAAATTTACCTCTAAAAGACTGCAGAATTGGGACCAGATGCACTAACCATACAAGCTGACAGAGCTAGCCATTTCTTGAAATGAGGGTGCTAATGTTTCTATGTCACTGTTCTTTGTGTGAAGACTAACATCTACTTTTTCCTCAACTTTTCTCTCTCTTGCATATTTGAGCTGTAAGTCTGCCTGGGTAAAGCCAAGACTATTTTTATGCAGAGCATATATCGTTATGCTAGTTCAATCTATCAAGGCTATAGGCTTGACACTCCCTAGGCACTAGTGTTGGGAAGATGTATACCTTCATTTTGACAGGCAAAATGCAGTGAAACTTTTCCAGCATCAAACTGCCCAAGGATACGTCTAAAAACTAAAACATCTCACATTCCTCATTACACATGAGCTTTATAGCCTCCTGCAAACTGCAGACAAAAGCAATAAAACCGAAGCTATTATGACACTGGGCATCTCATGTAAGACAACCAAGGAGATGGCTGATCCAAGCTCTGTTTAAACAGCTCAAATGATACGGCATGACGATGTCTTGTTCTTCCCTGGAATCTCTTCTATGTAATAGCTTCCGATCATTCAGATGCCCTTTGTAAACAGACAGTTGGGAACCCACAAGATCAACATCTTTAATAACTGCAGAAAGATTTTTATAGTTTAGGGCCTGTGAATGATAACCAGAAATAGTAACTGCCAGTACACTACAGAGTAAATTTAGAGATGTTTAGGAATTTCTCAGTTTGACAGATAATGCCAATTGGCCAAAAAGACTTTTTTTTTGACAGGATTCTACCAGTTTCACTATGACCTGAGAAATGTTTTCTCCACGCCAGCATAGAAATTCTGTTCAAAACTGGACATAACCAGTGACCCTGTAAGCTCACACAGAGAGTCTCTTTTACAAAAGAGACTAAAATGTCTCTGATGTCTCTGACATCTCACAGCCTTAGCTGTTCAGTAAAAAAGTTATGCTTGGCGAAATTAACATTTGGAGGCGAGGGAAGGGGAGAAGGAGGAACTCACACAAAGTGGAGGAGGTCCAAAAGGAGAGATTAAGATCATCCAGTTCACAGGATAAATTTGCGTGAACAGAACAGTACATACTTAAGTAGGCTGCTCTCAGCTTTTTCCACAAAAATTCTCTGCTACCTCAGAACTGTTTTCACCGTCATGCAAGTTAGAAAATTTTCCGTAATCTCGAGAAGCTGCATAGGGCAAGAAAATCATGCTCTTCCTCATCTGATTAATTTGTACCTTACAGTTTCTAGGTATGTCGTGTTTTTAACAGACCCTATGGAAGATACCTTGCTCTGGAGGTTGATGACAAGTTGGTTCACCAACCCCTTTTCTATCATGATATTGACAGTGCTGAGAACTAAGTCAGCAGTTAGTATGTGCAGGTTACAAAGCGAGGTAAGAAGGGTAGAAGATAACATTACAAATGCAGAATGTGTGAATCCCTCCATATGTGTAAATCAAAAAACACCAGACCTGGTTTGCCTTACCATGGCATCAGTGAGGTTTCATCGGGTGATTCCCATTTAAAAAGGTACCAGAAAGAGCTACAGTAACTAAATACACAAGAGAAAAACAATTTGTTTGCACAGCAAAAATTTCAAGGAAAATTATTCATGATCCGTGAACTTAATTATATAGCATTTCTTAATCTAATTATCCATTAAAAATCCATTCATCTATAGCTTTTGAGAAGTTAAATGATCAACTGTGCTTACTCAGGCAAAGGCATTCTGGCACTCATTACAGAGTTTGCTGCTGCTAAGACAGAGCAAATCTTCCTTTCTTTTGTACATATCCACAAGTTATAAACTATGTATTTCTATTGCACTGTAATGAGATATTTGAATTACTTCATGGTAGCCTGCTGCACCTAATAAAAGGTTTTACTTTTAAAGCATCAGCTTTTACAAAGGATAAAATAAGTGCCAATTATTCACAGCAGAATGATTATTTTCCGTAACTTCTGTCAGTCTTTCCAATGGAGAAAATGGTAAGGTTTTTCAGACAGGTTTTGCTGCTTTGTGGAGATTTTAGACAAATGCACCAATGCAGGGTATAGGATTGCTGGGTTTTACCCCAGGTGGTATGTGTAAAATTTTTTAAGAACTAAGTCAGCAAGTGAAACCTTGGTGTTTAGACATCCCGCTCTCATGCTTTATCTTCAATTCTATATGCCTAATTACCTCATGGAAATACTTTGACCAACAAAGGCAACAAAACTTGCTGATTTTAAGGATGTTGACAAAGCTGCAAAACTGTGATTAGTATCAAACATGTATTGTTTGACACCACTGAGGCACATGTGCATGTCTGTACTGCATAATGCAGCCCCAGATCAAAGATACCCAGCTACCTCCAGGAAAGCTGGCTTATCAACAAGAGCATAGCTCAGTGCGGTGGAGAGCAAGTGACCTCAGCTTGTTCAGGGAAATGGTAGATATGGTCCCACGGGAGGCGGTAAAGGAAGGCAAAGGGGTGCAGCAAGCCTGGCAGGCCTTGAAGGGCAGCCACCTCTGAGCACAAGCATTGTCTCCATACTCAGGAGAACAGACAAACATGTCAGGAGATCGGCTTGGCTAAGCAGGGCACTCACAGCTGAGCTTCAATGCTGTGCACAGGAGATGGCAGCAATGAGAGGCTACAAAGAAGGAATATAGGAGTCTTGCTTGGGTATGCAGAGACAATGTTGGAAATCTTGAAAGCTCAGCTGGAGCCAGAACTGGCAAGGGACACCAAGAGATGCAGGAAAAGCTTCTATCACTATATTAAAAGAATAAACAGGACAAATGGAGATCCTTTGCTGAATGGGGTAGGAATTACTGCAAAGACTGCAGATAAGGCCAAGATACTTGGTGCATTCATTGCCTTGGTGTTCACCAATAATGTCTTCCACCCTTTATGCCACGGTTCAAAGAGGAGAGGAGCTACTGGGAGTGGAAGAGGAATAAGTCAGAGCTCTTTTGAGAAAATGTGGTTACTATGAATCCATGTGACCAGATGGGCTGCATCCACAGCTGCTGAGCAAGCTGGCCAATGTCTTAGTAAGGGTGCGCTCTGTCATTTTGGAAAGGTCATGCAGACTGGGGGAGAACCCCTTGGTGCAGAAGACGTGCAAATATTGACCCATCTCCAGACAGGACAGGAAGGCAGATCCAGGGAACCACAGGCTCATTTTAGTCCTTACGAAAATCATACAGCAAGTCCTCTCAGTAGCCATTTCTGGGCACATGAAGGAGAAGAAGGTGACTGGAAACAGTCAGCATGGATTTATCAAAGGCAAACCAACCTGACTGCCTTCTGTGGCAGAATGACTAAATCTGGGCATGAAGAAAGCACAGCAGGTGTCACTTACAGTAATTTTACCAAGGCTTTTGAGAGTATCCAAGTAACCAGGCTGAGATGCTACAGTCTACATGAAAAAGTAGATGAGTGAAAAAATGGCTGGATCATCAGTCTCACAGGGTCATGGCTAATGGTTCATACTCTACCTATAGGCTGGTATCAACTGGACTTCCTCAAGGGTCTGTCCTGGAATCTCATCAACTGTTCATCATCTTTATCAGGGACCTAGCCTGGGGAAGCAGCTCTAGGGCACAGCCCTGGGTGCTGCTGGGTAGTGAGCTGAGCCAGGGCCAGAGGTGTGCCTCTGGGCACACAAGGGCAGCACAAGGGTCAGCAGTGCCCAGGTGTGAGCATGGAATGGTCCTGTGAGCACAGCAGCACAAGCTGAAACACAAGAGGCTCAGGCTGGAAATAGGGGGAAGCCTTTTACCCAGGAGGATTGCCCAGTGGTGGAGCCAAGGCAGGGGCCTGGACTAGAAACCTCCCAAGGTGCGTCTGTCATGGGCTAGAGCTGGAGCATGAAGCAGTATAACAATTTCACTACAGTGACAAAGACAGTTGGTCCTCCTGAGCAGGAGAGCAGGAGTTGCTTAAACCCAGACTTTGAAAGTTTGAGTTTTCTTGGGATTTGTGCTATAGTCATTTATGGAGCTAAGATTTAAGTTCCCCAAGTCAAACAGGCTTTACTACAGTGAACGTAACTGCTTAAATTCTGCTGAACTATGTCCTTCAAGTTTTGTGCCATAATCACAGAATCATAGACTCATAGAATCGTTTAGATCATTGAGGTTGGAAAAGACCTCTAAGATCATCAGGTCCAACCGTCGACCCAACACCACCATGCCCACTAAGCCATGTCCCTAAGTGCCTCATCTACTCGTCTTTTAAATACCTCCAGGGATGGGGACTCCACCACTTCCCTGGGCAGCCTGTTCCAATGTTTCACCACTCTTTCAGTAAAGACATTTTTCCTCATGTCCAATGTAAGCCTCCCCTGGTGCAACTTGAGGCCATTTCCTCTCATCCTATCACTTGCTACTTTGGAGAAGAGAGCGACACCCAGCCCACTACAGCCTCCTTTCAGATAGTTACAGAGAGCGATAAGGTCTCCCCTGAGCCTCCTTTTCTCCAGGCTAAACAACCCCAGTTCCCTCAGCCGCGCCTCATAAGACTTGTTCTCCAGACCCCTCACCAGCTTCGTTGCCCTTCTCTGGACACGCTCCAGCACCTCGACGTCCTTCTTGTAGTGAGGGGCCCAAAGCTGAACGCAGTGTTCGAGGTGCGGCCTCACCAGTACCGAGTACAGGGGCACGATCACTTCCCTACTCCTGCTGGCCACACGATTTCTGATACAGGCCAGGATGCCATTGGCCTTCTTGGCCACCTGGGCACACTGCTGGCTCATGTTCAGCCAGCTGTCGACCAACACCCCCAGGTCCTTTTCCACCAGGCCGCTTTCCAGCCACTCTTCCCCACGCCTGTAGCGCTGCATGGGGTTGTTGTGGCCGAAATGCAGGACCCAGCACTTGGCCTTGTTGAACCTCATACAGTTGGCCTCGGCCCATTGATCCAGGCTGTCCAGGTCCCTCTGTAGAGCCTTCCTACTCTCGAGCAGATCAACACTCCTGCCCAACTTGGTGTCATCTGCAAACTTACCGAGGGTGCACTCAATCCCCTCATCCAGATCATTGATGAAGATATTGAACAGAACTGGCCCCAGTACTGAGCCCTGGGGAACACCGCTCGTGACCGGCCGCCAACTGGATTTAACTCCATTCATCACAACTCCTTGAGCCCGGCCGTCCAGCCAGGTTACCCAGCGAAGAGTACACCCGTCCAAGCCATATTAACCATCTCATGTCCTTTTTCTCTGCCTCTAGTTGTGTTTATGGACTACAACCCTGTTCTTAGGACTACTGAAATTTCTGTAATCTAAGAACTGTTTGACTAACTAAACAATGGAAACATCAGTATATATAAAGTAGATACGGTAAAGTACTGTTTTTGTACAGCCTAACAGATTGGATGTATTAGATGATCTCTGCCTAAAACAAGAATAGGATGCATCGGCATCAGAAGAAAGCTCAGAGAAGTTTAAGAATCTTTTGGTAGAGAAAGCATATTGGAAAGATCTGAATTTAAAATTATTATTGGTGCAAAATTACTACAAGAACAGTTTATTTATTTAGAAAATGCAGTGGCTAGATAGCTGATTTTCTGGGTAAAAAAGAAAGCAAATGCCCACATCATCTTGCAGAATATGTAAATACTCTAAAACTCAAGTTAGAAAGTTTTAAGTGAAATTTGCATTTGAAAATCATAGGCCATGTATCTGCATTCCTAAATCAATTACCATTAAGGGAACAGATCAAGCCTTTCCCCTAGGGAAACAAAATTATTATTAAAACCAATGCAATTAACTTGTAAGCTGTGAAAGCAATAGCAGTTTGTGGCAATCTGTGGTAAAACCCATCTTTGGATGGATACAGATGGATACCCTTTTGATGAAAAGCATGCTGATTGTTGTAGAAAACATACCACAAATTTGTATTTAAGCTTCAGACTCTGTTCCCAATAAAGAGTCCAGCTGAACACTATGCACAGAAATGCAGCATAGCAAATCATATAATGTTTTATACAATATGAGATAGAATTATTACTTATTGCTGTAGCAATTGCTCAGGACTTTCCTTTGGTTTATATCTGCATGTAAGAAAAAAAGTGTGCAAATACCTAAATACATCCTTAGACTGCACACATTTATTACCATTTTTCTATTAAAAAAATTATTGTTAAAGAGATGAAGGATAGTATTTTCACTGTGGGTCATTGCTAAACTAACTTTTAATTGCTTTCTGCTACAATGCAACTGGTAGGTCTCACTGATTTGAATTATAAGGTATTTCCTGACAGGTGAGCAGCTGTTGCATGCCCGTAACGCATGCAAAAACAGACCTAAGTTCTTGTCTTCAGGCTTATTAAGCTGACTTCCACATTAGGCCAATTTCAGTAGCAATGCCAGTGGCACAGGTTTCCTAAATTAGCTTGGCTCAAATTAAATATTTAGAGAAGAAAAGCTTTTAAGACAGCAGGACATCACAACTGCGGTGCAGAGCTACATAAGTGTCATCTCAAAATACATGCAGGAAAAGAAATCTGCTGGCTTCAGGGCTGATAATCACCAAGCACCATAGGTTAATACGAAGTTTCAGAAGCACAGTATATCATCTTGTACTCATTTATAAACTGTGAGCATGCATCGAAAAAAAATCGAAAAGAGAGTGCTAGGATCCAAAATTACGCACGTTCAAAGAAAAAAACAACAACCATCTTTTTAAAAGTTGTACTCTCCAATAGTGATGCCTGTTAAAAACACTGGGAGATAAGACAGGTCCCTCAAATCAGTGAAGAGTGAACTTTGTTGTTGTTTTTCTTAAAACAGCACTAATGGTGAAGAAATGGTGAATTCATGCTAAGAAAGGTCACTAAGTCATGCAAACACACTTACTCAAGCAAAGCACTGGACATATGCTTTATTTTTAAAAGCTACCTGTCACCAATGTCACATACAAAAAAAGCCCACTCCTGTGTTAGACCTAAATTAGGATTGCAATAGAGAGGCAACAGTATTCATCATAGAGTTTTGTACAATGACTTTAACAACCATTACTGCACAGAAATCAGCATAGATACAGGTTTATTGCAGCAACTCAGAAGTAAAATGTGTCTTCATTCAAAATTTGTTTCACTTTTTTATTACAATTGTACAATTTTAGGTTTTAGAAAAAATAATCTCTCAGAAAAGAAATATACTACCAATACAGCAGTAGAAAGGTTTAAAATCACTATCCACACCACAACTTGGTTCTGTTTTTCTGCAACCACTCTCAAATGGCAGCAAAAGAGCAAAGAAGACCCAGGTATGTTGTCAGCCATATATCCATCCTGACACGGCTTTCTCCCCAGTGTTTGTGTTTGAGGGGCATTCTCTGAGGTATCATAACTCAGTCTTATACAAACAATCTTGCTCTCACTTCCCACACAAGTAGCATTGATTACTAGCTTGTCCGATTTATTATCAGGGCAGCCATGGCTGTTTTAGTTTTGTTTAGGAACATGTCAGATAAGCCATGAGTCACAAGAGAGACATTATACAATGCCATGAACGAAAATAACAGGATGCAAGGAGAAAGAAAGAACAAAAGGCTCAGTCTCTGTGGATAACTTCTGAAGCACCTTGGAATAGTCCCAGCCCTGATATAAAGTGGATCCTGACATGGTTTTTGCGCACAAACTTTCACACTGTTGAAGTAACTGCTGCCGACCTCTTCTTACTCCAGCTAGGAGGCACAGGGTATTTTTAAAAGGCGTCTCTGTAAAAGATGCAAGATAGCAGGTACTATAAGAGTATTTGATATTCAGCACCGTTCAGGCCTAAAAATTTTCAGCTATAGGCAGCTCCCTTATCTATCTGGCCATACTGTACCACTAGCCTACGGTAAAACAATAATCTAAGGTCCAATGACTGTTGAACTCTATTCTTCCCACTGAGTTTCCCGTGCAGCTTTTTTACTGTCCGCAGGTTACCTAGTGCTCTTCTCAGCCATTACACATGCGTGCATTTCCCCTCTTCAAATCCCAGCTTCTCTGTACTGCAGATGCTTCTCTCCCACTCTCTCACAGGTCTCTCTCCCTTAAATATCTGTAAAAAAAAAAGATGAACTATCTGCCAGTGATCCCAGCTATTGCAACATTTTTCTAACTACACCTCTGGTGAACAATCTAAGTGCAGCAGGAGTGACACTAAAGAAACAGAAATCACGAACACTGAAGCTTCTGCACATAAAATACGCAATTTGCTATTCTGATGAGACAAAAGGAAAAGATGCACTGAAAGCCTCAGATTGTTTGGCTGCACAGTTTGATCATATTTAAACGTGATTTGCGTCAAATATAGAGTTGCAAAGACACGAGAGAATGTTTTTTACCAAATCAGAACTCAATAGAGATAGAACTTTCACAGAAAAAGAAGAATAAATTAACATGAAAACATATATATTAAATGTTATGTCTGAAACTTTTACATGTACACAAGGCAACAAACATATATTGTAACCAGCAACCATAGTTAACAATATTATGTCACTATAGTTGTTTGCTTTACATATATAACATGCACATAGAGGAAATTCAGGAAAGCTACTGTAAAGTGACAGTGAAAAATGTGAATACCTGTCTCAAGTCTCAGCCAGTCACCAGTGCTTCATTGCTTTGGGCACATTATTTCACCTGTCGATATATTACTCAGAGAAAGGGGAATACTACTACTCTCCTTTGTAAAACATGTATGTATTTGTAGTGCGTTTCTTCCTTTATTCAGGATCCCTATTTACACTTTGAGATGAAAAATATATTCAATGTATATTCACAATATATATTCACAATATATATTCTTAATGATTTAAAAAAAAAAACCAAAACAAACATTTCCAGTAGAATGCTTTCTCTTCTTTTTACATTGGGATTAGATACTCTCCTCCCTTTACAGAGGCACCATTACCAGGAAACTGTGTTACAGACAGTAACTTAAAATAACGCTGTGTTGATTAAACTTTAAATCACGTAATAAGGGTGTACAGCCTGTAATTGCTGTTGTCAATTAAGCCAGCTACTGTCGACAACAGGGATATCTCATAACTATTCTTTGATATTCAAGATGATACCAAAGATCTTATTTTCTTGGAGAATACCACCATTATGTGAAGCTCTACATAGATTATTTTAAGGACACGGAACATATTGTGCTATTGTCTGCTGCAGCTATTAGAGAGATGTTAAAAGTTACTATGTTTGTCTGAAAACTGTTCAGGATGAACCGTGCTCCAGCTTCATTTTGCAAGGTGCTGTATTTGTACCTGAGCCGAGCTAATCCTTCATTTGAAGAATTGTAAGATGTATCTCTCTACACAGTTTAGCTTCACCTACATCAGCTATATGAACTGTGGTAGAGCTATGACTCAGTGAATGCTATCTTTGAGCTGTGTTTCATAACCAGGACACAGCTCTCTCCTTGTTACAGATGGTGGTGGGTTTTTTTTTTCTTGGACACACCACTGATTTATTGCAAGTTCATCATGCTGCTAACATCTAACACTACTAAACTGAAAGGTTTTTTAGAACTTTGTAAGGGCTATATAAAGACTTTTCAGAGAGTAGCTGTAAAACAAAAATTAAAAACAGCAGTAGATGCTTAAATGTCATTCTGTAATAGACAGTTAAAGAGCATCTGCAGACTTAGTGCATGAAAATAATTGTCCCTGGGTTCACCTTTTGCAGAGTTGGTGTGTGTACGCTACACTTTCACGTCAGTGGTTAATTTCACATCCTGTTTAACCCTACAAAAGAAAATGTGTTTGGTTTCAAGCTTACTTTCAGAGACCACCTGCTCATATAATGAAATCATTATCCAGGGTTAATAATCTCCTTCTAGGAAAGGTCCCAGAATGGTTGAAGCGCATTAGCTTAGATGGAGAGACTGCTGCTGGTCATGATCTAGTGCTGTCAACCACATGACATTGCAAAGACTTCACATGCGCTGATTAATACCCTCAGTGCCCTTGACATAGCAGAGGTGATCTGAAAGCCCAAAGGTTTAGAGATTTTCAGGTCACTGTTAGTAGTATCTGACCTGCCAGACATTGCTACACTTCTCCTACATGGAAGCCCTTTTTAAAAAAAAAAAAAGGAAAAGAAAAAAAAATGGGGAGAGAGAGAGAAAGAGGAAGAGAAAAGCAGGAAGTCATCTTGAAGGTGCAAGAGGTACAAACCAGCCAGGGAGCTACAAAGGATCAGGAAATGGGACAGGTCAGACCCTTAGATGCAGAATGAAACAAAGCACATATTCCTGTCGTAGGATTTATTGCTATTTCCTCCCTTTCTCCTTTTTTTCTCCACTATAGATTATGACTGCACTTTAGCCCCACTTCTGGAGAAAACAAGCAGTTCAAAGAAGTTCACTGTAATATCCTCTCTCTCTTCAGATGCTAAAAACCTCAGGTTAAGCATTGTCTTTGTCAGTTCCCTAAGCAATGTCTCAAGCCAGGTTCAAGGACATTTCTACAATACTTCTCAAACCTATAATGTCATTTTACAAATCTCAAACTGTCATTAAAGTTGCCAATAATATTGTTTCCAAGAAATACAGGTTAAAATTTTACTTTTTCTGCCTTCTGAAATGAAAGAGATATCTACTGAAAAGTACAGGTGAAAACCACACAGAGCAAAACTGTAAAGGCAATAAAAACAATATTCAAAGCTGCAGGAAAAAAAAAGAAAAGCAACTAGTACCAAACTAATGAATGATGAAAATTAAACAGTACAGAAACAGAAGACTGAAGAGAAATTGCTAGAAGCAAGAATAGAACAACTTATACGGAGCACAAGAAATGGCAATGCGTGCAGAGATTTTTCAGCTACACAAATCTAAAATGGAAAAGGATACCTGAAACAGCAATGTAAGTATGGAGCTGTGCAGTTCATATTCACCAGCATAAAAAATACCAGCCCAGGTGGTTTGAACAGGAGGGAGGAGGGTCCCAGAGAGCGTGGAAAATGACAGCCAACAGGTGGTTTTCAGGTAAGGAGGCAATACAAGCAAAATCCCTAATGGATGAATATGCACAATTATCCTTATTCTGTGGTCTACATTTCAGCTAAATTGGACAGGAGGGAAAATTTCTAGTACTTTTATTTGAAAGAGACTGGACCAATTTCTTCTTGGGGTGAATTTTACCTCTCTTTATAAACTGAATGTCTATATTCCACTTACAGTTCAATACAGAGCTGAATCCACCTCTGCAACAGGCATCAAAATGCCTCCGATAGTGAGAAAGGATTGGTTTGAATTTGGCTAGCTGAAAGACAGCACTAGCTCTAAGTAGCCTGCCTTGAGACTTGCAGCACCAAGGACATGACCCAGTCACACCTGCCAACAGAAAGATGTGTTGCTCATACTTTCAGGAGGATCTTTGTGATTAACAATGCTGACACAGTACTCTCAAAGCTATGGGAGGGTCTTCTGCAGAGCTGAATCCTTGATGTGCTCCACACTCCAGTTTTCATTTTGTGACTGCGTTAAGGTTTCCAGAGAGGCACCAGCTGAACTAAAATAATTCTATTAAGTAGAAACTAAATAAGAAAGGGATGTGTTGCCACAGAGCCAGGAATAAGGACTTTTATTACAAAAAGTCCCTAAGGCTCCAGACAGAGATCAGGACCTTTTTGTGCTATTACAATAGTCACATACAGCAGAGTATTTGTTGGAGAAGCAGCAGTCATTTATTTTTTAACTTGGACCTAAAAGGAGTAAATACTGTGTTAAAATGCTTTATCATGCCCTTAACTGAACTCTTTCCCTATCTAATAACCAGCTAAAACAAGTTTCAAGTTATTATTTTTCCTCAGTCTCACACAGACCCAAAACATTTTTTTTTATCCAAGTAGTATCTAAAGCTACTGGACAAGGATTACATCCCAAGCAAATATTCAATGCCCTGAATGGATTCAACATTTGTTTCTGTTTCAAATTAATCCCTCTGTGCACTGGCTGTGTTACAGCAAGAAAAGATGTGCATGATTATAACGTTGTCTTTCTGCAGTACTAATATTAGGACTTTTGTGAAGAGAAATTACCAAAGTACTTCCTGTAGTTGCACAGGAAGTAAATTCAAATAAACCATTAGGTAAGACATTTTTCTTTTGAGTATGAAATGAAATTTACAGTAACACATGGAATCTGAAATAGTACAAACTTTTTTTTTTATACCATCCATTTAGCTCTTCTCCACTATCTGTTTGCTGTGTTTATTTTTATGGTGGAAGAGGTCTTTCTGGCAACAGAAAGAAAGCTGAATTTTGCAAGACCTTGAACTGGAAGAACATCTCAACACCTGCAGTCTCACCTTCAGCTAAGCATTTGGCAATGGTCTTAGCAACACATTATAATCAGTTTTGTTTCACAGACTTCCTGCAAGAGGAGTAATTTTGCTCATACTTGTTATTCTTGCATGCAGTGGATGGGGCGCCTCTGGGTCAGAGAAACAACTATATCTTTTGACAGGACATAGACTGATAATGGACTAAGTTGTGCAAGAGTTCCCCCAAAGAAGTACAGGATTTCTCTGCTGTCAGTTCAAACCGTAAGGAGGACCTCCCTCAATTAGTCAGGTGAGAGTTTTTTTCCTTAAATCATCTTAGCTTTTGCACTAAGTACAACGGTCCAACCATTCACCTCTGATGGTCTTTGATTTTATTTGGTGGTTTTTGATGCCAAGTCCCTGGTTCAGTGTACGTCGCACTAGATTACAGGGGTTCCTCTGCCCATCATCATTCCTCTGATCTTTCCCTGATCCTTGGTGGGTTTTTGTGTTTATTGTGATCAGCAATTAACCAGGTAGCCTAACATGTACCAGTTCAATAGCTGCTCATCAGAAAATACATACTTCCTCCCAAATGAAGAGAGCAGCACACAGGTTGTAAGTAAAACTGAAAAAATGCCAACCCAAAGTTACTAGTCCAAAAAACCTTCCCCACATTTTTCTCCATGACATACTTGAAATCTTACAACTCCACTATAGTTTTTGGAGTATTTTCAATCCTAGAGTACATTAGAAAGAACCTTTAGATAATGCCAGTGTCCCAAAACAGCTGACTGCCAACCCACTAAATAACTCTGAAGCATGACCTACGCAACGGGCCTTACTGTGCTCCACATCCCACATGCAGGAAACGTTGCACAACATGCCCTGCAGAAAACACCTGCAAACTCTGGGCCAGTTTGTAAATCCACAGGGATTCAGTTCTGAAAGTAAACATTGCAGTTCCACTTTGCTACACAAATGCAAAAGATTGATGGGAAAGTGAGAGTCACAAGAAACACTCCCTTTACCTCCTGACAGGTAAAAAGATGCCTTTGTAACAAAATGATGCAGTGCCTCCACATGTCACATCTACCAACGCCACCAGAAGGTCACAACTCACAGTTTCCTCATCTTAGCATTCTGTACCAATTCTTTACTATTTAGCAAGTCTCTAATGGCATCTCATTACTCAAAGCTGAATAGCTTCAGTTTCATAGCTATTGAACTCCATGAATTTTTATAGATATTAAGGTTAAAATTTGTTTGGGTATTTAGGTAACTAAATATACAGGTTGGATTAATTCTCCTAAATTATACTAGCTTCAATGGGAATTGTCTAGTTGCAAGAATACCTCCTATATAACTGAAAATACTAAACCAGGATTTTTGATCCCCAAATCCGCTATACCCATGAACAAGACCCTAAACACCTTTACAGATGAATGAACAGTGCCCAAAAGTTAAAATAGTATATCTTAATGGAATAAAAGGAATGTGAAAATAATTGTCCTGTGTAATCAGATTGCTAAAACAAAAATAATTAGTACAGGTCTTTACACTTTCCTGAGAAAGTCTAGCAAATACTGGCTCACATACCAATTAATTCATCCAGGGTCAATTCTATCAACAGGTAAACACCAGAAGGTCTGTGTGGAAAACGCGAAAGAGAACAATATATTCTGAATTCTGCAGTGTAAGCAAAACGTTAGAATATGCTTCCTGCCAATACCAATCCATTTGAATATCCAAGAAATTGAATCTATATAAACAATATTGCTTTGCGCCCCCCCCCCCCCCCCCAAAAAAAAAAGCCAAGTTCATGAGCAAGCAATTTCAATTTATGAAAACTGCCCCACAGGGAATGTAACTTGAAAAACAGTGCTCTCGTTCTGTAGGTGTTGAATCAGGGTATTGATATAATTGTACACTAATAAATCACACAAATAAATCCATGTCACAAATAGCAAATAAGCCAGGAAATTATGCTACATTACCAGATTCCGCTTCTAACACAGCACAGGCAAAACCCTGCACTGAATTCTAACATTTTTGACACACCAGAACACACAATCCCAAGGATGCTATCAAACAGGCCCATTAGAAATAACACTTTGTTCTTTTTTAATAAAAGACTTCTGTTCTTTTTTAATAAACTGTTACAGAGAATGCTTTTTCAGGGGGACAAATCCCTACAACAGCCTAGATGCATCCAGACTGGTAACAGCAGAAGCTTGTTTATAAGCTGCTATCTCACTCTGTGTTCACAGCAACACCCCTGGAAGTTAAAAGACTAATTAATTCCCTATATGTGGTCAGTTTTGCTTTATCATTTGTCTGAGTAAGGATAAGCAGGATAGCAGAATGCTTTGCAGCAGACCAAAAGCATCACCACTTTTAGCTCCACCTACACATTACATCTTGATGCAAGCTGGCGACTTAAAGATCAAACTCTGCTAACCTCATTACCAGTGCTGAGTTATTTAACCACCTCCAGACATGTCACTTAATGACCTTAATAAATCATGTAAAAACATATTCACAGATCTTACGTTATCCTAGGTTACATTAATTGGCTTGTTGTATGTCCACCTGTTGCTTCATAGAATCCAAAATCATTCTTTTAACACAGCTTTCCTGAAGCAAACATATAAGCATCAGTTCAACTTACAGGACTGATTTTTCCATTTTTTTTCCTGTACATAGTTTATATTATTTCACTCTGCTTTTGCAGCAGTGTAAGAATTAGAACCCTTGTGCTTTCTTAAAGCAGGAAATCAAAAACACAACTCAAATTTGTTCCTACCACTATCTGCAAAAGAGAAATAACTTTATGATCACATTCTATGCAGAAAGTCCTCTGCCTGCAGAGACCCACTGTGACAGCTGGTGACATAAAGCCAAGACAGACAAGTCTTTTTTTGTTTCTTTATAGTGCAGACTTTTAGTCTTAAATCCTCTTTTCTTTATACCAAACAGAATTTTGCTTCAGGAAACTATCAGTCCTTGTTCCCACCTTACAAAAACTTTCTGACTTAGATAATGGTGACACTGGATTCTCAGCCCTGAAGAGGCTTTAAATTCTGCTTTGTTTTCTGGAAGAAGTATCTGCTTTTTCATAGCCTCTCTAACATAGCACCAAGCAAAATACTTTAATCAATTGCGGAGTGCTTTCAAGCTGAGGTGCCTATTTGGCAGGAAAGTCCTGAGACAGTGATTTAACAGTCTGCTATTTCTCAGCTTCACTATTGCAATTCATTATTTGCAAGGCTTGAAGTGACCTCCATAAGCTCCAGTTATACAGAATAGAGCTCATCAGTTCCTCACCAGGAGCAGCAGGTCAGCTCTGTACTCTCTCTTCTGCTGAAGTTTTGAATTAGCTTTAAGACTAAATTGTTGTCTTGTGAGATTATCAGTGATGCAGGTCCCAGATCTCCCTCACAACTTTTCATGGTTCATAGGAGCCATACACGTCACAAGAAAACAATTTATCTGAAGAAACATATAGAACCCAGTAAGCTATGACAGCTCTTGCTCTAGAGCTCTGTACATTGTAAAAACGGAATGTGGCCACTGAGGTTGAAAATTAATACCCCAGGTCTGAGTCTATGATGTATCTCCTATGCAGTGCAGTACAGCGCTGTACGTGCAGTTACAAAGTAAGGAGGGTAGGTGGGCATTGGAAGTCTTTGAAGCAAATACTGTCCAAGGACGGATGCTTCATACCCTCAAAACTGTGAGAAAGCAGGCAGCGTCAACCAGAAGTCAATTTTCAGTTTTGGCTAGCCTTATTTTATAAACAATTTTCCACTGATTTTTAGGTAAATTGCAATTAAAAAGAAATTATTTTCACAGGCAATTTTGCCTGAATGTTTCAGAATAGATAACGTGTGATTTACATGGGATTGCTGTGTGCAGCACACTGCATACCTCTATAAAGATATGCAACTTCAACATTACCACTTTTGCCATGAAAAAAGTTTAGCAACTTTTAAATACAGGTCGTTACCTGATCATTAATAAATCATCTGTGGTTTAAATTCACTGTGTGGCTTTGTCATAAGCATTCAATGAGGTAGAAGTTGAAAAAAATCTCAGATGAGTTAAAATACAGGTAAGTTCTTCCAAAGTTACAAAATAAGGTGTTACCAAGCAGCTATAAAACATAAGAAAAAATAGAAATTCCACTATCCTTTAAGAACTACAGGATATTTTGCATTATCATGTTAGAAAAGCAGAGAAGTATACTGATGTCCTGTTAGTAAATATAACTTAATTATGAGCAGGGTTTTTTCCACTGTTGTACCCTAGCATTGGTTATAGGCTGTTTAATGAGCTTCCTGAGCCATTCTGAAATACTTAGAAAAAAATCAGTGCATTTTATTTCAATAAATTAGTGGAAAACAATAGTTCCTAAAAGACTAGGCTATTCCTTTCAAGCAGTAATAAAACCTTTAGCACCACAAAGCATAGGATCTTAATATACTCCTGTATTTATCGTTTTCCCATTTTTGCCCTCCAGATGTAAGTTTTTCTTAGTATATGAAACAGGTTTCTTTTATGCTGGTACAGCTGGGTTTATAGTTAAAAAAAAGACGACTTTAAAGTCCAAGGGACAGTCTTGGAAATGAAAAAATTAAATACTAGAACTTTATCACAAGTGTTTCAGAAAAGCCACACCAAAAGCTAGTAGTCCTGACAAAACGTAGTATTGGAAGTGATAGCTCTATCATGGATAGATTTAGACGTGGAGCATCATGGACTTGCAGCTATGTACCAATGCCAAAGAGAAGAAATATAGTAGTCACATCTGCCACAGTTCAAAGCAAAATCAGACACATACATCACCCTTTAAAATAAACGTAATGCAGTCCATGCTCCCCTTTTACATGCTCACACACTATATGCTAGAACACTGTAGAGAGGATTGTCTTCAAATACGGAAGTTACTGATCTGTCACGCAGGTGTGAAGTCAAACATACAGGAAAACATGATTATGTCCAAGTTCAGTAAAGAAATAAGGGTTATTACGTAACTAATTTACGAACTGTACCACTATAATCATCTTATTAGTCGGCTTGCTCACGCTGTCGTGTGACATACAAACATGCAGCACGTAACTGGTCTGTGCACTGTATCGGGATGGTCTGTGCTGATCACAAGGAGCTCTCCCGGGACCAGATTTCTCTCTTATTTTGTACAAATGAACAAAAAGGAAAAGCAAGCTCTAATTGAAGATGCTGGATCACAAGCAGGATTGTTACCTCTGTGGGTCTTTTCAACAGGGACCAGTCTGACCTGGCTGACAGAGAAGCTGGTACTGACAGCTCTCAGGCAGCACCACTGTAAGTGCCAGGCTGGCCCTTACTTCCCTCGGGGAAGGGCTGCCATGCCCAGTCTGTCCCCACGCCGGATAATCTGAAATGCCCCGGTGAACCTTGCTCTTCCCCAAATTCTTCCTCCCCCCCTGGAATTTCCCAGGCATTTCACTCAGCACACACAATGTCATTAATTGTCATGGTCCACAGTGCACTACCACCCCGCCCCCTGCCCTCCAAGCCTGTTTCTGGGGAACGAGGGCAAATGCCCTGCCGTCCTCCCTCCCAGCTGACAAGGTCACCATGCGTGGGCTCAGGGAAGGGAGTCCCCTGGTCTTTGCTACCCCAACAGAGCAAGAACAGCAGGTTCTCGCACTGGTTTCCCCCCAGAAGCAGATGCCACCAGATCCTTAGAAAAGGAAGAATGTTTTTTACACTAACCTCCTCCTGCCATTTGAAAGCCAGTGCCTAACACTTGCATTCAAGTACAGAGGCCATTGCCTGTCAATCCATCGCACTTTACACTGCTGTCAGCACAGCTTGATGTGTATGCCTCTACGGATACAGGCACAAGTTAACTAACTGTTAACCGTTAACTTGTTAACTGTTAGCTGTGTATTAACGAGGAGGAACTCTCCCGTCTACCAGAAACGCAGATGTATGAAGAGCGTACAAAACGAGTGGTTTATGTAAGATGTTCTTTTTCTCTCAGAAAATGGTTTCACATTGAGCAAGTGGACCTAAGAAGCTATAAAATTATTAAAGTGCTGTTGCCTGGATACAATTTTTTCCTATTTCATTCCCAAATGACTCTATAAAAAATCCAGGTTAGCTTTGTTCTTATAGTTCAACTGAAAAGTAAAAATTCCTAAAACTTCAGAGAAGTAATCAAGCAATTGTCTTAAATTGAAGATATTTATTTTTTGATTGGATATATAAATTTTTAATTAATATCTATAAATTGATTATAATATAATCTAACCATAATTAATTCTATCTATAATAGATTTTATTTCTAATCAGTTATTTACAATCTACAATTATTTCTAAAATACTGTCTATATATTTCTAAAATTCTGTCTACATAACTTTGTATTTTACAGATATAAAAAGAGATAAACTAAACTGCATGCGTAAAATTGTTTTAAAGATAATGAAGGATTTATAGAGACATATTCAAAAATACAAGAAATGACACAATTAAAATTAGTATGCAGCTTTAATTTGGCTCTCTGTACGTATGCATTATGATATATAAACTCCTACTATTTTTGCGCTAGTTGCAGCTTCATTATATTTTCTCATTCACTGTATGGAATGGGCAGTATGCATTTAACAAAAACCTGTTTTTTTACTTTGTTTTAGCTCTACTGTGCAATCTGTGGACAATTGTCTTACCACAAAACCGTATCCTGCATAAAGATTAAATTCTTCATAATGTTGTTTCCTAATCATATTCATTAATACCTAAACTGAGTGCTTCAAAACCATGGTTTAATTTATTTTAATAACAACTCTCCGAGGTTGTAGAAAAGCTTAATTTTTTATGTTTGCTAATTCCAGTTCCTGATATTCTTTTAATCTAGTGTTTACAGATTGACAAGAATACATGATCATAAACACCTTTGGGGTTATGTACAAATCTTAACCCCTCCTTAAAGAATTTTTTTTCCCACTACAGTAGAGACAGGGGCTTCAGAGTTTTACTCAGCCATTTCTAGCTGCATTGCTGACTACCGAAGGTGCTCGAGAGAACATTACTCATCTAAGTATAGCCTTGGTGAACCCCACATGTCCTCAGGTCCCTTCAGAAAATACATCATATTTTAATTCCGAAGTAATGAAAGATGCACATCACAAGACATCTGAATTATTCCAACTGACTATCGTGAGAATTAAGCAGCTAAAGATCACTACAACTCAAATGGCATTAAAAAACACGCGCATCTCCCAAGTAAGTTAAAAAAAAGACGTTATCTGCTTGTTTTTCACTCAGACTTCTGTTTCAAATTTACAGGACTAGTTGAAATGTTAATAGTGATGGATGAAAGGTCTTCCATTGACTCCCAGATATGATTAAAACTATAGAAGCTACTGTATGGCTTTAGCTACAAGACCTACCATTATAGGCATTCACCTGAAAAACTCACATCTTTAATATTAACCTTATGCAGCACTATCTATATGAGAGCAGTATTAATTACATTTTCAAGTTGTAACTGCAGCAAATTTATCAGTTTCTGACTTCATGTTATTCTCAATTAGCCTCAGCTTCAAGAGGCCAGCAACAGAAATGCCACCTCAGGTGATTCATACCCCTCTCCCCAAGACCTAAGTCAATACGCACAAAATTGCCTACTTGATTTCAGCCATGAAGTTTGCGCTAAGTACAGAGGATGATCAAGAACAGAAACCAGAAAAACGAAAAAGGAGAAAAATAGAAAAATAAGAAAAAGAAAGTGAGGAAAGGAAGAAAAGGAAGCAGAAAGTGAAAAGGAGAAAACAGAAAAGAGAAAGAAAGAAAAAAATTCCACAAAACATGCCCCTTTTAATAGCCCTTGCTTGCACAGCCATCTCTTTACCTACTGTTTGATGTAACAAGCACAGCACTTAACAACTAATTTCCTGAATTGCAGTTTGCTGCTGATTTGTTGCATAACCGGGAAAAAGTACTCTTTAATGAAGTCATAGTTATTTTTACTACATACAGTAACATTCCGTCCAGTCACCTGCAGCATACGCTGTCCAGTCACACAGTGAAAGACCTTGTACTGCACCCCCAAGAGTGAAGGTTGTCATGGCTACCACTACTTCAACAGTCTTGACTTTTTATGCCTAACATTTTATGTTTAAAAATAGTATTATGACAAAACAAATGAGACGAAAAAGTCACCTCTGGGCATGGTGCTATGCAAACACATTAAAAAGATGGCCCTTTTTTTTTCTCTAAACCATTTACAATCATACTATATAAAAGAAAAAAAACCCCTTATTGTATTGCTTCTCCATACATCTAGCAAAAGCACTCTTTAATGTCTTTAAAAAGACACCATTTCTAAAAGCATGATGGAGCACAGGGTAAAGTCCTTTTTTAATAAAATGCACAAAAAATTGAAAAATTATCACACTTAAAATAGTTGTTACTGTATGGTTGTAGTAACAATTTGTTACACATGCAAGCACATTTGACTGATTTTTTTTTTTAATGCCATGGGAAGACTATTTCTATGAATTTTGAAAGTCTTGCTTAATTAAGAGCTACAAAATCATGACTGAAACAAGTCTAAAGGACAAAAGTAAAAAAAAGAGTCAGATTATTTTTCTACAACTATGTTGGCTTTCACTTCAAGGAATGCAAGTATCTTCTTCTATGTTGGGCATAAGGATTCAGCTCTACTTAAGCAAGACGGTTCATGGGGATTTTTCCCTGCTGAAACTGCCAACTTCAGAGCCTTTATTACTTTTTAATGATGTACATAAAAGCTGGCTACTCACTACAGCAATAAAGTACGTTACTCCACCCTAGGACTTGACCCTAATTTACCTTCAACTCTTTTGTCAATTCACATTTCTTCTTCTTAATGATATTGATAGGGCATACAGTCAGTAAAGAGAGGTTTTAGAATCTGAGAGCTCAATTCCCAGCTGAAGTTCAGTGAGAATGTATCTCCAGTGAAATCAATAGAGCTATACCATTTCCAGATCAGTTGAAATCTGGCAGCTGGAAAGAACCTAAACCCACTTTTTGGTTAGGACAGTTACTATTTATGCTGCATTTGTTCTTGTTCCTTGCTGAAGCTACCCCTCTCCCTACCTGTTGAAGATGTGGTCTGCAGAACAATGAGTAAGGGCTGTGCAGAAGCATCTCTGTGAGGTTTTTTTGGGGGAGGTTGAGTATGAAAGGAAAGGTCAAGACCTTTCTTCTCTTCTTCCCTGTCTGCAGTGAGCTTTCCAAAATAACATCAAATGGATTATCTAGCTGTAAGAAGAGTCTGTCTACCTTAAGCGTCTATGCTATTTATAACATGTAATGTGATTTTAAACCAACTTAGTTACAATTATTTAAACCAAACCAAAACAAGCCTTGCTTAAAGAAGAATGTGTTCCAGAAACATTGTGGCTCTATGAAAACAGTTTTAAAATAATCTTAAAATTTTTAAAAAAATCAAATATAATTTGCAGCAAATATTATAAGAATAATTATTACTTAATGGAGGTACAGCACAAAAACCCCAGTCCTAGAAATATATTAGGATATGGTTACTGCTAGACATCTGCAATAAAACCATTATCTTTGTTAGGAAGATGTTGAACAGCAGCATGCAGAACACCAGAGAGACAATCAAAAAAGAAGATAAACATTTCAAGGTGAAAACATATCACCCGGGCTCAAGATTTTGTAAAATGTGGTAGGTGCATTTTGGCCCAGCTGCGTTTATCTGGTGGCAAAGCCAGCTTCAGTCAGAGGCTCTCTCAAGCAAGTAAGACTACTTGTTGGACTTTACAGGAAGGTCTACCAGAACTGTCTAACCTCAGAGTTAAAGGACTGAAAGGTCAGCTACACTTCTGAATATGGAAGGATTAATGTGATGATGCAGTATGCTTTTTAAAAATGTTTGTATTAGTTGCTTTTTAAGCTGGAGGGGCTTGACGCTATCTCATTCAGCAGCAATGCTTCCTTTCTCGTTCTGTGATTTTAGATTTAGGGGACAATGCCCAAAGCACAGAATCAGAGACATGTTAAATAGAGGTGCAGTAAGGCTCTATTTCTTCAGTGATTTAAGACTTTTAGCATCTTATATCTCAATGAATGGTAATGTCTACACATTTTCATTTCTGATGAGGATGATGCAGTTACTGCATATGTCAAAAGGGCAAAATATTCAGCACCCATCTAGCTTCACATTGATTAGCGTTAATAAATCTAACCTTGTAAATGCTCCAGATACTAATAGCAAACGAGAATCCTAAGGGCTAACTTCAACTGCCACTTCTGACTTTGGATGGAGGCAAAGGGTACAAAGCAAAGCTGATTTTGACCTCTAATGTTCTGCACAATTTCAACAGCAGCCTTGCTAGGTAACACCCACTAACCTCCAGAGAAAAAAATAAAAAAAATTGCTCCTGAAAAACCAGACAAAAAAAGAAAAGACATCAACCCAAAACTTTATCACTGAAAACCTTAACATGAACAAGAATGAAGAGACCGGTTTATTTCTGAAGGTATCTATCTGAACTGTAGTATTTAGGACTTTCTCCTCAATGTGCATCCAACAATATGTCCTTTTAGGAGAAGAAAAGATACACTGTTGTAATTGTGATCTAAAGAGGTGATTTTCTAAGATACTTATAATAGCTGAACAAGACTCTGCTGTTCCTCTGCATATTGAGAGTCTGGTATTTTCTAAGTAATATATGAGCTCTAAGTAATTCTTTAAAGAACAATTCTTGTCAGTATCAATATAAAATGAAGAACAGTATTATTAAAAAGAGATGGTTAATGGCTAAGCCAAACTGTTTCTTAACAAAACCAATGTACATGTAAATTCCTATGGGGGCTTGGTTTATTGGAAACACACTCATTTTCTGGCCAATACAGCAGCAAGTGGGAAAATGCCTTACACCTATATGCTCCTGGCAAACAGAGAAGCTCACATACTGAAGACTTACATAGTTGTGTGTACCACCTGTTACTGAAAAAGGGCACTGCTTAATAAAAATGAATATTGCATGTTTTTACTGAAATGCCTGTGCAAAAATTGAGTACATTACTTGTACTTACAAGTAAGTGCTTGACACCTATTTTCAAGATCTGCATCAGTTCCATATTCTTTCAGATAAAGTCCAAGACAATGCCTTTAACCTTCAGAGACCTATATTAATTGAAACACGCTCTAAAGACCATAACACTCTCCCCACTTCCATGACTGATTTTTAAGGGAAGGAACTGCTGATAAACCATTATTTTGAATGATCATTTGGCACTTGCTACTCACATCGGTGCAAAATACCCATTGATACTAGTGAAAGGGTATAAAAGTGAATACTCTGTATTCATTACTCTTTAAGAATATACAGCACAGAAAGTGAGTGATAGATTACAGTAGGAAGAGGACAGCAGAGAAACTGGGTCCAGACACCCCATGGGAATACTGAGATGGGAACTCAGACTTCTGGTCTTTGAATTTGCCTTTACTGCAGTTACCCTTGGCACTTGCAATGTGACGTGCAGCTTCACCTGGTTCTAGTGAGAGTATCTGCATTACAAAGCACCTGTCTGGCCTGGTCCTGCTGTAAAGTGCTATATGAGGTACTAGGTCTTATCCCAAATGTCCTACTGCAGCACTAAAATCTTAGCTGCCTTTTAAAGCTGGTAAGAACATATCAACATAGGGAAATTTGGATTCTCAGGATACTACTAGTATAAACATGAAGAAAGCACTCAAAGCCAACCCCACATCTTTGGGGCCCAGAAGCTAACCCAGACATGTAGCATCACATAACAGATATGATGAGTTTGGGTCTTAATTAGCCATGAAAGTCCTGAAGAGGAGGCACCACCAACAAAACAGGTTTTCTTTCCAGATGTAACTAATCAGTACAAAAAATGTGCCAGTTCATATCTGCCATTGTTGCTGTAAAGTTGTGGGCAGGTCTGCACTTAGTCCATGAAACGTGTATGTTCACGCTATATACACTACTACAGTGTTTTCCATTAGAAACGTCAAAGAATACAACTTAGGTCAATCTGTCTCAGAAAGAGATCATTTTGGCCATGGTCCCTTTCCTCATTAAAGGAAAAATGTCACCCTAAAGCAAAGCAGGGCAGCAGCTGGCACTCACTGCCAGGAGCAGGGAGGTTGCCGGTCAGAGCCTAGCAACCTGCAGCCCAGGCAAACTGCTGTCCTCCACATTTAAATCCAGAGTCAGCTTCAAGGATGTTGACTACCGTTCAGCTGAGTTTTCACATAGTCAGCCATTTGAAATACATATTAAAATGTTTCCTGGCCATCCACGTAAGCCATACGCAGCCTGCAGGTCCAGGGCATTGTGCCGTGCGGCTGCAGAGGGACCTTATACTTAAACTGGTGTCATTTAGCTCCCAAGGATGTCTCACTCAGCTTGAAGAAAAGGATATCTGAGGTCATCACCTCCTCCCTGAAGGATTAATGACCAAATATGAAATCACCTACTCCATAGTTACTCTCCTGTAGTGGCTCCATGTGGAAATATGTCATCCACCATAGTAGCCAGCAGTAATGGAAGCCAGTGCTGGAACTTCAAATATAATTCACTTACAAAATAACGTACAAACTAGTGCACTCCTCTGTTTTATAATCATAAAAAAATTAAACAGAATAAAAATGCAATTCTTAATCATATGATACATACAAACAAAGCTGTGCATACAGGACAATAGCAGATGTTCTTTCTGTACCTGTTCACTTGCATTTAAAGGATGAGGTGAAACACACTTTTAAAATTTCCCACATAAATGTTCAGATTTTCTTTTATTCTAGAGTAACACTATCAAAAGACAGTGTACTAAAGGAAAAATGAGCACTTCTAAGGACACACAGCATGAGAGCAGGAGGTGAAAAAGCACCACTTACTAGTCCCCAGTGTTTTTCAGAAGATACGTATTTTCATTTTTCCTTGAAATGAAACAGATGCAATCTTTCTCCTAAAGACAGCTCCAAAAGAAATAGAATACTTTTGAAGGCTCCCTGTCTGCATAACATTAGCTACACACCACACTCTCCTGCGATATTCCATGTGCTCAAGTTACTTGACAGACTTGTTTTGGAATATTCAGTCTCTCTAAAAATCAAGTAAAAATAAGTTAGTTTCTGCTGACAAGTGCTGATACTGTTTAGTCATCTGAAGAAACCTAGACACAGTCTTTAATTACATAGCATTGTGTCTCTAACATAAGGAAACTCCTATGATCATGGTCTGTCACTGCCATGTTCAACTGGCACAAAGCAATCTTTTAAGGGGGGAACATTACTCATGTTCAATTTCCAAGAGACTGATTTCTTAAGGAGTTCTCAGTGCCACCTATTAGTTATTTCAAATTCACTGATACAGTTGATGGTCATAAAGGAAAAACAAAAGAAAAGAGACAGAGGTCCTTCTGTCACTTGTTGAATGGTTATTTTTAGAAAGTGTTAAGATAGGAACCTGCTTCTTAAGCTGCAAGTGTTATAAAGGATCATCAGACTTGGAGATGATTTATTGCTTCCGTTTGTTATGGATGATACATAAATAATCAAATATAAGGTCAAGTACTTGCAGACTTTCTTTCTTTAAACCAGATAGGGAGATACCTGGATGTCAAGAGCCATTCACTGTCTGGGTCTGTCACGGATTTGGAGTTTCACAAAGTACATTTCCTTCTTGCAAGATACTTATGAGGATTATATTCACCGAGTGATTAAATGAAATAAATGTGAAAACTAATGCAGAGTTTAATTAGCAGATTGACATTCTTAACACAAGCTGTTCGTTTACATGCAGTGTCTGTTTATCTGGAAGGGAACAAGTGGATTTGGATACTTTAGCAGGGATTTTGACTAATACAGATGTAAGTAACTGTGAGATAATGACACCTCCGCTTTCATCCTTATGTCTCTGCCCCATTCCTCCAGAAATAGATTTTATCATGCCCACAACAGTCTTTAAATAAAACTTCTGTTAGAGTGATCCTGCCTGGTGTTAAGTCTATGCAGCTTAACCGAAACAGCAATAAATGTGCAGGTGTCTATGTGATCATGACAATAGTATCAAAATGGAAAAGCTCAACTTTTTAACAAAACCAGGAATTAGTAAGAGTACTTCCCTTCCCTCTCTTTCTCAACATATAATCTCTTAAAACTGAAGGCTGAGACATTAGTAGCAACATCTTTTTCTCTAAGGGCTTCACGAGTCCAGGAGAGTAAAAATAATGTGCTAGCAATCTGTATTTCATGGACTTATTCTGCTTTTTAACTCTACAGATGAAGCTATAAGAGCAAGAACTGTGTAAGAAGGATTTTCTCTGCCTGCCCATCAGTAGCAATAATATACCTTTGCCCTGCAAACTGTGCTTATTAGGGTTGATTTTTTCTACTTGCATATAAATGGATCTGAGTAATGCTGTGTCCAAAATCCTGAGGGAGCTCTGCATGATCTGTTGCAGAAAAGAAAGCAGTAACAAAACAGCCTTTGATTTTACTAATGTAAAATGCACATCCCATACAAATGATACTTGCACAGGAGAGCTGTCTTACAATTTGACCAAAGTAAATTGCCTATCCCATTAGCTCAGTTTCCTCATCTGTGAAAAACAGATAAAAATCTTTGAGATGCTGCCATAGGAGGCACTGTAAGTGAAAAGTGCTATTGGTGTACGAAAGAGGATTTGTTCAGCTAAATCTCCCAGTCTCCTATGGGGCCATTTTCTCTACATGCTTCTCCCTTTTTGAAAGCAGGTTTTAAAAAAATGATTGCATGTGATTTCTAGAAGGACTTTTCATCCACAAATATTCATGGAAGCAGTGGAAATTATAGGCAACTTCTTAATGTAAAGCAAAACGTGGGTGAAGTTAGACTCAAAAGATGCTATGCTACACACGTTCCTCTCAGAAAAAGACAAACAGCTGTTGAGTTCTGCTTTGTGGGGCCTAGCTACAGCAGCATGACAAAAAGCATAGGAACAGATACATAAACTTCTTGCTTGACTGTATTTGACAGACAGGGTACCTTTTTGGTCACAGTACCTGGACACATTGATGCACATTCTGTAAACTGATTTCCCTCCCAGTCCCACTCCCCTCCTTCTACACTTCAGCAGATGTCTCCAAAACCTGTTTGAATCGATTGCTCTAAATGCACAGGGTTAATTGTAACCAGCTGGCCCAGAACACAGTAGGCATTTAAATACCTTCTGAGGAAGCCAAAACATTAGACTTCCTTTTTCTTCCTCCTTTTCTTACTGTAGTTACTGCTAAAACCTGCTTTGCTCCTACAGATGCCAACAGGCCCTGGTGTCCTGTGGAATTAATTGTTCATGATGTTTTTTGCTGAAAAGGAAAATATACCAATCCACTCATCTGGAGAGCATTTAAAGTTCCACTAACACACACATGCACCAGAGCAAGCTCAATTTTCAGTCTTGTTTGTTCTTCTTCCCGTGTTTCACCTTCCGTCCACAGCCAGGGGTCTGTTCCATTAGCAGCTTTCCAAGCCCTCAGAGAATGGTTAAGGGAAGGGAGCAGAGAAAAATACTTTCAGTAACTGCACATTTATATGGCTTCAGTTAGGTTTTTATTACAACACTAACATTTAAGACTCTTTGGAGAGTCTTGGTTAGCATTAAATAACAATTTGGTATAATGAAAATGATATGGCAGTAAAATAATTTAAGCGAGAGATGTAACAAATGTTGACTCCCTGCCCTCCCCTCAGTCCCTGGACAGAAATCTTCCAAATCCGATACGGTCAAACCAGGTAGGGGTTTGACCACACACACATCTCACAGCCATGTCGCCAGTCACTCAAAAGATCACTTGTTTGTTTATTAGATCTGCTTCAAGAATAAGGTGTAACATCCCCATTTTGGTGACTGAAAGGCTGTTAAGAAAAATAGAAGACGTGTATGTTGAATCTTGGAAGCCTCAAGAAGAATTCTGCCATTTTCTGAATGTTATAAGGCCTGGTAAGAGAAGTGGTACAATGAATCCATTACAAAAAGAGAGGTGACCATCCCAAAGTGAGTATGAGATCAAATCTTGCACGGAAGGCATGAAGCGTTGGCTGCTTCAGACAGATGAACATCGAGTTTCTTAACCTCAGTTCTTCTGAAGGTGCTCAGCTACTAAATTGTCTGAAGGCTAGAATTCAGCTGGTTATCCATAGAAACAGCACTAAAGCCACTGAGAGATTTTAAAAGCCAGTAAAAGTTTGGATGCATTCTCGCCTAGGGGTAAGCTGAATAGGATTTTTCAGGATTTCAAGTTTGCAATTTCAGGGACAGACTTCAGCTAAATCTGCTTTCAGATCCAGCTGTAAGGACAAATGGCCTGCAAAACATGTATTATTACCATCTGTACTGGAGAAAAGAATCTGCCTGATTTTTATTTCTGAAGTTAAGTTTGAAGCCTGACATTGTTAAGTAAAAAATCATTGCATTTAGGATGCCAAAAAAACAAACCATAAAAGGCAATTTTAGCTACCTTCTGAAGTAAAACTACACAACTGACTCATTAAGAACACATGACTGCAGACCTCTATGCATCTCAGCTAGCAGCTGTTGCCTGCTTAATTTAGCAGCTAACAAGAAAACTTGATAGTTTGTAGTGAGACAATGATTTACTGTGGGTTCCAAGTTTTTATTAAATTTATTTTGCATTTGTTGAAATACTGCAATCAGCCAAGCAATATACTCCGTATCACTTTCTCCGTATCACATTTTTATTTTGTTTGATAATACTTTAAGTGTCTCAAAAATGCACTGTGTTTTAGTCCACAAAAAAAAATTAATCATTACATTACAGGGGACATGGGTCCCCTGGTATAACTTAGAAGTATGGTAAACCATGTTACCAGTTAATAGAGTGGCTATGGCAAAAGGTTTCTTATTCTAGAGCATAGAGATCTGTTCTGGAGTATCAGTAATGTTTTAAACTTGTTCCTCCTTGTCCTTAAATCAAAATAAACATTTAGCCAAGTCCTCAGATGGCAGAATGTCCAGACCTCAGAGGAGGCTAGAAAAGACTGTATCAGAAGATGATGCTAGGATGCTATGTACCTGTAAACTTCACACCACTGCAATAAAAATGTGTACTTCTGCCTTGCTGTTCAACTATGATTCATGTTTGAATAAAATGCCTGTGGAAAAGAGCGTGCCTTCATAGACTCTTGAAAAAAATCACAAAACTTTAAAATTCTGTATAAAAAACCCAAAAGGTTCTTCAGGTTCACAGGAGCTATGAGGAAGCTCAGGATGGGTACAATTAGTTGTATAAGCAAGTAATTAAATTTACTTACCTAATAGATACTCCTTACTGCGTACACTCTGGTGGTTTCACAGTATCACCACATTACATTATGTAATGAGGAATTTCATTAGTATTTCTTCTGCCTATAGTTTTCTCTGCAGAAAGTGGTAAAAGACTCATTTTGTGGGCATGGTGGAAGACATCCAAGCATCAGTGCAAATCAGATTCCAAAATGAATGATTGACATCCCACTAATTTTCCAAGTGGGGAAACTGAGGGGAAAGACAGATAATTTGGTTTGCTCTTGGACATAAAGGTCAGCAGCATACCATTAATAGATTCTGATATTAAGTATTAAACAAAAGTCTTTCTCATTAGCTGGGTTTCTTTGTTACTATGTCTGCATAAGGCAACAGAAATAGGTAGCTTCTGACATACAAGCAGACTTCAAATCACTGAAATTTGGGCACTTTAAATAATCCTATACTCAAAATAACACTACATTCCTTCAAAATACCCAAGCTCCAACAATCACACACATTTCCAAGTACTGGAATACAGTTGACCTAAGTATGGAGACACTGAGATGACAATGATACAAATTGACTTAGTGACTTCTGCTGGTAAAACCAAAACCACCACGGAAAAAAACGGGGTAGTGAGTCTTTTTTTCAGCCTCTGTTCCTGTTTACCCAAAAAAGGTTAACTGTGTGAAGATAAGTGCAGAAATAATAGGATGACAGCTACTGAAAGACATCTACGTGACATACTATTTTAGCAACTATTATGTTGTAGGAAAGCACAGCTGACAGGAACATTATGTGCTTGTCTGCATATGTTCAGAAACAAATCAGCAGCGAGGAAAAGAAAATACAGGTAAAATATTACGTCACGAAAGTGGTGTCTCCACCACTTCATCAGCTGATTTAAACTCAGAGCTGCCCACCCTCAACTGAATAAAATGTCCATAGCTTTGCTCAGCTACTAGTCAGGCAAGGTCTTACTGAAGCCAATGGACCTATTTCTTGTGTAAAGACTGAATAAAGTCATCAAGATTTACTCTACAAAGAGAAATTCAAGCATTTCATTAGTACTTCAACCCAAAGGACTGCATTAAGAAGTAACATTTACACATTAATTTTTCAAGGTATCATTTTCATCTCTCTTGCATTCAATAGAACTAGTAGACTTGCTGAATGAAGCTGGTTTTATTGTCTGAGAATCATATTAAAATGTTCTTAATAGCATCAAATCAAATAAAGTAAAAATACATTATCCTTACCCATGCTCCACCCTTTGCTAGGTAGAAAAACAGTACACAGAAAAGGTATTATGGTGTCCTTCAGAATTATAATCTAAGAGGCTCCTACAGCCCATTGTTCTCTGGAAGGCTTTATAAGCAAAGTAACTCATTGCATACCAGACCATACCCCTTTTCACAAATCTGTAGTCCAGCTTGAAAGCTTAGCCCATAAAGGGGAAAATACACCTGAAATACATCTCCCAAGCAGAGGAAAATTTTCCTCATCATACTTTTTGTAAATTTAATAGAAGAAGTTAAAATTTTACTTAAAGAGCTGACAATTCATGTGGAAGTGAAGTTTACCTGAAAGTTTAATTTTTATAAAAAATAAAAAACATAAGCAGAAATGGAGCTTTATCGAAAACATTTTAACCCTGCTTGTTTACTCCTATGTACCAGTTCCACTGAAGATGGGTTTTACATGGTCTGTGAATTAATTTCAAGTGAACATCACTGAATCTGCACTAGGAAAAAAAGCCCACAACCCCACCAAAAAACCCAAAACTACAACCCCTGTTCAAATGTTGAAGAAAAAATTAATCTTTCTTGGATGCAGTTGTTTGTGTCTGGACAAGAGACACATACCAAGCTCCATGATCATTATGTATTCTTATCAAGTAAAGAATGTCAACTACCATCACAGTAGAAAGCAGAGGACTGTATTAGTGTGAAGTGACAAGACTGTATGGGTCTTCTTCTTCTCCTAACTTCTCCTTTGGTTATGGTTTTAACTAAGATGAAAATCAACTCAGAATCCAAGAAAATGAGAAGGGGAAACATCCTCTTGGGGCCCTGATTCATACACAATCTAGAAATTAAATAGGAGAGTGGAAAGTAAGACTTTATCACTAACTAGATGTCATCACTAACTGATAAGGGATTGACATAAGATCCATGCAGTTCCTGCCATAAAACATAATTTCCAAATGAAGCCGCATTGAGAAATCTAGAAAGGAGACTGACCAGTGGGAATAATCCTTTCAGGAAATTAACATACAAAAGCTTAGGAAGACTACAAAAGCCACTCAAAAAAAAAGTTGTTCTAAATTCCATATATCTCTTTTGATAGGTGGAGAAATGTTTTGGGTATACATACGGTAGGTTTCACAGACAAATATAAAAAACCCAAAAATAGTGTTTATACCTTTTTAAGTCTAGAAAGCATATAAATTTATTCCAAAGATGTGCACTTTCCTGTGTTCCCCAAAATCTATGCTTTAAGTAAAAAACAAATCATAGAAATCCTTTGGAGTGGACACTACTGGTGTCTTTCCATTTTGATTCATGTTGACACAGAGAACCAGAAAGGTAATGGCATCTTTAGGATGTCAGTTTTCCAGAGATTTTGCTTTCAGCTAGCCACAGAGATTTCAAAGTTTATCCTCCCTTTTTTTCAGAAATAAGCATCAATTTTTGAGGCATAGCTTTGCATGTCTCATGCCAAAGTACATGCATTTGAGAAATACTGACCAGTATGTCCTGGTTTCGGCAGGGATAGAGTTAATTTCCTTCCGAGTAGCTGGTACAGTGCTGTGTTCTGGATTTAGGAGGAGAACAATGTTGATAACACACCGATGTTTTAGTTGTTGCTAGGTAGTGCTT
>NW_008794774.1:6006125-6007169 GCF_000699145.1 Aptenodytes forsteri | reverse complement strand
GGGGGGGGGGGGGGGGGGGGGGGGGGGGGGGGGGGGGGGGGGGGGGTTGCCGACTGAGGTTAAACCACAACACAGTATTACTGCCAATTTCCGTCTGTTTCACAAAAAGTCATGAATGTTTATTTCCTGAAAAAAAAAAGACTAAAAGTCTATAAAGATGACATGTAAAGAAAAGGTCTCAAGATTAGTGACATAATCATAACACATCAAAATTAGAAGGCAGTTGAATCAACTTTATGTATTTGGCCCAGAACATCAGACAACATCCAGTACTGTTAGGCACATATTAGAGTTTTACAATTTCCTATTCACTGGCATAGATAATCTCCAGGAAGCTTCTGCTGAGCACATACTTATTCCAGAAGCTGCAGTGGTTAAATAACAAGCTAAGACAGCTGGGTTCAATTTAGGTTGTGGATTATTTATTCACTCAAAAAGATAACTACTGTTAGGCTGGTGAAAGCCAGCACTGGTGCTATTACTGAATCCAGTTGCTATATCCAGCTTTTTTCTATTTAGGACATTAAGGAAATATTTCTAAAAGGCTACTATTTTCCAGAAAAAAAGAAAAAAAAAAAGAACACAAATTTAATTTCTAAACAATGACAATTCTTTCTCGAAAATAACTACTATTCTTAAGACTCCAGATTAATACCAATTAAAGAGATTAAAAGCACAGGAATTTGACATTATTGTGGTTTAACCCATCCGGCAGCTAAACACCACACAGCCATTCGCTCACTCCCCACACACACAATGGGACGAGGGAGAGAATTGAGAAAAAAAAAAAAAAAGTAAAATTCATGGGTTGAGATAAAGACAGTTTAATAGGACAGAAAAGGAAGGGAAAATAATAGTAATAATAATAATGATAAAAGAATATACCAAATAAGTGATGCACAATGCAATTGCTCACCACCTGCTGACCGATGCCCAGCCAGTTCCCAAGCAGCAGTCACCACCACCCCAGCCAACTCCCCCCAGGTTATATCCTGAGCATGACGTCACATGGTATGGAATATCCCTTTGGCCAGTTTGGGTCAG
>NW_008794774.1:6005002-6006067 GCF_000699145.1 Aptenodytes forsteri | reverse complement strand
TGTCCTGGCTGTGCCCCCTCCCAGCTTCTCGCTGGCAGGGCACGAGAAGCTGAAAAGTCCTTGACTAGTGTAAGCACTGCTCAGCAACAACTAAAACGTCAGTGTGTTTATTCTCATTATTCTCATCCTAAATCCAAAACACAGCACTGTACCAGCTACTAGGAAGAAAATTAACTCTATCCCAGCCAACACCAGGACAGTATTCACCCCTTATTCTATACCATCTACATCATGCCCAGGTCCCACACTTCCCAATACATTGCCATTAATCACCACCACTTTTCCTGTCTTTTGATATATACACACAGATATCATACCCGTAGTCTATGGGCCACCCCTCTAAAATGTCCGCTGAGTTCACTCAGTCCATGCATTTGGACTCCATCTGTCATAACAGTCCTTCAGGGCAGGAGAGGTGGTGTGTGGTGGTGGACTGTTGCATGCTGAAGCCAGTTTTGGTTCCATCGCCACTGCACTTGTCCAGTTCTACATTGCTGCACTTTGCTTGGTTTCATCAAAGTTCATTTTTCATTAATTTGGGTGATTCTTACTGTAATACTGTTGATACAGCATATAGCCTCCATAGAAGTGATGATATATAGTATTACATAATAATTAACATCATACAATTCAATTAATTGGCTATTCTCACCCAAAACCAAATCCCCTTGAGGTACACATCGGACTTCCCCATCCTCCCACATCACCCACCAAGTGCACCCAGGTCCTTGAGCAAAAGCAATCCCACGGATGGGTTTGCCTTTGCCCAAGGCAGGAATAACCCAGACTGTCTTCCCCAGCATATTTTTTATGTGCACTACAGGGACTTTATCCCCTTCTACAGTACGTAAAAGTTCTGACTGGGCAGGGCCTGCTCGATTGGCAGATCCCCTAGCGTTGACTAACCAGGTGGCCTTTGTTAAATGTGTATCCCAAGGTTTGAACGTCCCACCACCCATTGCTCTCAGCGTAGTCTTTAACAGTCCATTGTATCGTTCAATTTTCCCAGAGGCTGGTGCATGATAGGGGATGTGATACACCCACTCAATGCCGTGCTCTTTGGCC
>NW_008794774.1:5998194-5998713 GCF_000699145.1 Aptenodytes forsteri | reverse complement strand
GGATTCGATGATCTTAGAGATCTTTTCCAACTTTAATGATTCTATGATTCTATGATTTCTTCTTGTGTATAGGGGTGACTGATACTGGGTTGGGTTCGTTCTCTGGTTCAGCCGCAAGTGCCTGTCGCTAGGGGTTGAGTAGCTGGAGGGGGTGGGGGGGGAGGTTTAGATTGGACATGAGGAAAAATTTCTTTACTGAAAGAGTGGTTAAACATTGCAGGCTGGCCTAGCTGCAGTGCCTGTTGTGGGGGCTGGAGCAGTTGCTGTGCCTGTCGCCGCGGTTTGAGTAGCTGCAGTGCATGTCGCCGAGGTTTGTGTACCCGTAAAGCCTGTCACCGAGGTTTGAGTAGCCACAGTGCCTGTCGTGGGGGTTGGAGTACCCACAGTGCCCGTCAATGGTGTTTGAGTACCCACAGTGCCTGTCATGGGGGTTGGAGTACCCACAGTGCCCGTCGATGGGGTTCGAGTAGCCAACAGTGCCTGTTGTGGGGGTTGATCTCTGGATGGTATTCTTAAATA
>NW_008794774.1:5997213-5997929 GCF_000699145.1 Aptenodytes forsteri | reverse complement strand
GGTTTGAACATCCCAAGGATATTCAAAATTCTCTAGAGCTGTTGTGACTCACCTGAAGGAGAAAGAGAAGGTGAAGGAGCCGGGGGAAGTGTCCCCCCCCCATCTCCCCCATAGATTGGTTCCCTGAGGAGAAAAGGTAAAAGGTATAATAATAATTATAATTATACCTTTATAGTTTCCAAAAAGTGACTCCTCATGTACAGAGATGACAGCAATGCCCAGTACAAATACAGGAGTACAACTACAAAAATTAGTCTCACGACCAAAAACTTTATCACATCATAAACCAGCAGTGTTACACAGTGCAGCAAAATGATGTCCTTGATCCAGCTCCCAGGGGTGATAGACAGCACAATGGGGAACACGTACAGCAAGTAAGGTGTTACATAACACAACTTTGAGAGCAAGCACGACAACTTTGAGAGTAAATTAATCAACATTGTGACCAGCGACTTATTAAACCAATATGTTGAACGCTTATAACAAATTTGCCGTAACACACACTGGTCAGATCTATCGTTATCTCAACCCTTCATGCCCCATGTTGGGCACCAAAAGGACTGTTGTGGTTTAACCCAGCAGGCAGCTAAACCCCACACAGCCGTTCGCTCACTCCCCACACACACAGTAGGATGGGGGAGAGAACTGAGGAAAAAAAAAAAAGAGTAAAATTTGTGGGTTGAGATAAAGACAGTTTAATAAGACAGAAAAGGAAA
>NW_008794774.1:5979400-5997108 GCF_000699145.1 Aptenodytes forsteri | reverse complement strand
GAAGCTGAAAAGTCCTTGACTAGTGTAAGCACGACTTAGCAACAACTAAAACATCGGTGTGTTATCAACAGTATTCTCATCCTAAATCAAAAACACAGCACTGTGCCAGCTACTAGGAAGAAAATTAACTCTATCCCAGCCAAAACCAGGACAGACATTTTCAACTTTTTTGAGAACATTTTGCGTACATCTCCTATATTTTACTTTGTAGCTGATTTGCCATTTTCTGCCTAAAATATTTGCACGTGGGGGAGAGACTTTGGGAAGGGACTATTGTTATAGATAATGGTATAATTTTTTCTTATTTAGTTCATAAATGCATTATAGCAGGAAATAGCAGGGTTACTCAAGGGTGGGTGTAGCCTCTCAATCTATGTACTTTCATTTTCCAGCTGTCTCAATTTCTATTTACTCCTTTCCTGTCAGAAATCTCAACTGTTTATACAATGACTTGCCCTAAGGCACTAAAAGATTCTCTGCCATATTTTCGATGGGATATTTGGAGAAATCTTTATTCAAAGTACAAGTCCTAGGGTTTGATACGATTCCATATAGGCTTAAAATCAAAATCTCTATCTAGTGTGTAGTACAAAGTAATCACTTGCCAACTTCTGATTTTAGTGATTTTTTTTGTTCGTTTTTCCATCTGAATACAGTAAATGGGATACCAGATTCTGCTGAAATACCTGAAGACAGCTTATGGTGAAATGTGCTCATCAATTACTCACATTTGACTCCAAGCATTTCCCATGTGCCTAACACATAACTTCACTTGATGTTTTAATTTATTGAGAATCTATTTTAGGGTATATTTTAGGCCTCATCCTATCAAAGGTAACTCCTCAGAAACTGTTGACAAGGCAGAGAGAGGAAAACGACCAATACTGTTGCAAGAGTACCTGACTGCTTTATTGCAGTTTTATTTATTTATTTATTTGTAGAACATATTAACCAATTCTGGAGTGACTGACTAAAAGTATTTCATGGCTAAAGCACCAGTTCCACACAAAAATGGGGCACCTGTACCCTAATATATTTTTGACTGAAACCTGAATCATGCCTTGTAAAATTTCCTTGTATGATCAAAGCCTAAGTGATGGCATCTTTCCCTAAATGGACAGAACTTTCAGTGACAACTTGAGCTTCTTCTTTCAGAGTTTTCACATCTTCACTACTTACTCATGTTTTGTTTCTTCATGCAGTGATGATAGTTACTTTTGGAATATCTCACCTGTAAACCGTGTATCTCCATGCTTGCACACTGATGACTTGTATTCAAAGCATCAGTTAATAGGTCAATGTCTTAAGAATCACAGTGCCATAAGTCCATCCGTGACAAGTTAGAATATCACTTCAGTGCAACTGTGACTTGCAAAGTTTCCGAATATTCAGAAATGGAAACAAATAATCTTTCCAATATTAACTGGTTTCTGGGTCTGAATCTGAGAATCAGTTAAATTACAGTATGATAATGATTTTTTTACCGTAAGTTCTTATTTTTCATATTTAAGTTCTAGTGGCATTTCCCTGGAAACATAATGTGTTTAACAGCATCTGCATAACAGAAGCTTTTCAAAACAGGGACATTCTTTTTCATACAGAAACAAGAATATTCATGACATAAATAAGCATTTAAATTCACACGAATGAAAGCTCACAGGTAAGCCTTCAAAGATAAGTAATCCACATCCATTTAAATATTGTGCTTTCCCAATGCACATTAGTATTATAGCCATTGAAAGTTCATCTGTCAAAACATGATGAAAAGAATTTCTACAAGATCTGAAAGCTTTTGAGACATTATTCACCATCTATAAGTAGTTACAGGAGGGCCACAGCTCTATCCTTGCTTATGACTGCAACGGAAATAATCCTGGGTGAAAGTAACATTTGCTGTACACAGGTAACTTGCTGACTACTGGTTAACTGGTTGTATTACAGTAGTGTATTCTCAGATTCCTTGATCTTTCACAGTATTCACACTGGTATTATGATCCGCCTCTGATCCATTTTCTAGTAGATTAGGAACCAGGAGAAATAATTCAAGGGAACAGCAAGAGCCCACAGATTTAAAGGGACATTGTCAAGGTTGATAAGCTCAAATGCAATTCCTTGCTTTGTATTGTCATTACAGTAGTGCTATGTCATAAGATGCTGTAGTTGCGAGAAGCGTACTTCAGAAACACAGTATTTTGCCAGTAGGTCTACAATCATAAGCCAGTGCATACCAAGTTGGAGAAAAAAAATACATAGGAAAAAAAAGAGTTTCCATATACAAGTTTCTTGCAGGAAAAATGTCTTTAAACAGCATCCAAGCAGTATAATATCCCTCAGTAAGAATCTTACAATTCCTATTGTTCTCATTCTTTTAATTAAGGACAAAAGTCTTGTAAGCAGCCTTTGAACACTTTAAAGAAATACTGAAGTTGCCTTAAAAAACAGTGCTTAATAAAAGAAATGATACATGAACTGCAGAAGAGATACAAAGTTCACAAATATCTGCAGCACTACCTGATTTAAGTTTACTATTATTAAAAGGACTTTTAAAACATCAAACAGCAGTGCTCATAAGGCACAAACAGAATAGTTTAAAAATCTTTTCACTGTTAAATTTTAATGATGATCTTTAAGTCAAACATCCAAGAATTCAAGAGTCTTTATTATTGGAATATCATGTCAGCTTTTGGTAACAATGATGCTCTTAAATATTTTCAAATTATAATAGAAATTACTCATATTTAGTATTTAAGCAAACAGGACTGGAGACATTTCAGGCAAAATCCAGGTCTTACCAAGGTACATGAAAGTTTAGAAATGGCAAAACATTGACAACAGCTATTTCATGATATCACCTTGGTAACTAAATCCAAGACAGTGGAAACCTTCCATGTATGCAGCACTGTGAATAAAAAAATAATAATAATAATTAAAAAAAGGACTTTATTCTAGATGCCTTGGCTTCTGAAGAGTTGTCCTTAACATCATTTATAAAAGGCCATATGAAATGGAAGAGCTGTTTCTAAATAAATGGATAAATATAGGTCATGACAATAGTGCCACAGCACGAGCCCAGCACAGCCAGCCCAAGACCAACTGAGACCCCAGCCTGTGTTTGTGGGACATTATGTAACCTACACATAAGCCGTATACGGCTTATCAAACCCCGTGACTAAATACAGTCTTACTTCCTATCAGGCAAATAGAGAGAATAAAAGTAGCTGGTACCGCTTTATGAGCTGGCAATAAATCAGTTGAGGAAGGTAGGGAGCAAGACTGCCCGGACAAGGGCTCATAAGCTGTAATTTCTCTGATCAGGAGACCTCCGACATGCGATCTGCTGCCCGCGCCTCCTGGGACACTGCAATAGCAGCGTTATGTAAGCACTGTAATACTCTTAAATCAACTGGAAAAGGCCAGACATGGGGTAAAGCGTGGCTCCCTTGCCACCCTCCTCCCTCAGCACTTATAATTGATGGTAACTGAAATTTGTTAAGTGAGGGCCTGACCCGATGCTGCGCTGAAGTCACTAAGCAGCTCCCAGCTGCCCGTCCGGGGCTCAGGGTCCAACCCCAACAGCTCTCCAGCGCAGCATTCTCCGTGGGGGGATGCAGCGCTGCTCCCCAACGATCAGCCCCCTGCCCCGAGCCACCCCACATCACACCAAACACAGGCAAAGGGGTCTTGCTCACAATGCAAGACACAAGAGATAAACTGCATACAGGCATAGGCGTTGCAGGCATCAAAAGTTTCCTAACAACTGCAGAAACTCTTACGCTGATGTGCTGCTCAACACCCTAAAAACAGACTGATGCAAACAACTAATGTGGTTCTTTGAAGAATGAGTTTAAAAGAATTCAGCAAGTTGCTTTAAGTCCTAGCAGGACAGAATGTGTTAATTAGTGCTACTGACACAGCCTCAACAGCATATTTGACTATTTGGAGATGAGGACAGTGACAAACCATCTACAGCAAAAACATGTTCTAAGTACAGCTCATCAGGAACTGAATGACTTGTCTCTTAGAAAAACAATGGAGAATTTTTTCTGCTGTCATTGTCCCCAGGTTTACCCCCGTTTGAGCCAACCACCCATAAAAAGAGTCCAACTTTTTTTGAAGGCATGGACAGAATGATTCAGCTCTGATCCACTACTGACGGCTCCTTCCTATCCTCGATCTCTGCAGCATGTAAACCAGCCATAACCCCAGACAGGGAGCCTCTGGATCCAAGATTAACCTGAACCATCTTGCACTTTTAGTCATGGATGTTCCTCATTTAGCACCCAACAGTCAGCCACAATAGCAATCACCATTTAAGCAGGAGCCAGAGCCAAGGTCTCTGGCTGAGACTGTAACAAGTCTCCCTCCGTTTATATGCATATAAAAATGAATTGAACACTTTACGCTGAAAAAGTGAACTTTTCATTTCAAGATGTAGTCTTGAATGTGAAGTTCATTCATTTATAGCCAGAAGTGCAAAAAGAGGCAAAGTATTGCAGAGATCTCCTTTTTCCTTGATGAATCCTTGCAGGAACCAGTGTTTATTTGACTGCAATTTCCCAAGTGCTTCTGCTTCCAAGCTATTAATAGTGAGAAGGTGAAGCAATAGCAAGCATAAGAAATTGTAGCTGTGTTCTCGGTACCTAAAAATGCCATGTCCGAACAGCAAAGTGTTATTAACTTTTTATTCCTTTGCAAGAGTGTGAGGTTTAAATGGGAAATAATATTGAACAATACACTTAAACTGATGATGCCACTGTTCCCCTAGGGCAGTCTCAATTCACATCACTATTCAAAGTGCTAGCCACTCTTCTAGTCAGCACAGAGAATACACAAAATATTAGGACACATTTTTTAATTTAATAAAATGCCAGTTAAATAACTTTGTCCCTAAGCCATTTTCCGGCTACCAGTGGATATTCAGATCCCCACAGTGTGTGTCTGTGCTACCAGGCTTTCAAGTTACAATGGAGACAGACCATGGCATGAGATGCCTGGGGAATTTGGTAACGAAATAAAAATTCCTTCATTTCTAACCAGCCCACTCTCAGTGTAAGACTGATCTCCCCGTCACTGAAGACAACTGCAATTTTCCCCACCACTTTCAATTACAGAAGGGATCCAGCCCTACATGACAGTAACAAAGTCTTTTCCATTTCCTGGCTATTGTGACAAGCAAGAAGTCAACTGATGATCCCGATTACTTTGTTCTAAGAATGTACTGAAATGACAGCAGACATACTGCTGACATCTTGAACAAAGATTTTACGGACTGAGAGCTCAAAGTCTTTCAGAATTACAGCCCAAGCTTAATTCTGATTTATCCTAAGATACCATACATGATCATCCTGAGCCGAGTGAGCACCTTTCTAGGGGCCATCTACAAAAACCTGTTTGGTACCTTGTGTGTATGAGTATGGGACTTCCACAAGTGGGAAATTCTCACTGCTGTCTCCTACCACTTCAACCCATCAGCAGTCTAAAATTCATTTCAGCAGCATAACACTCCTGGTTATGAATTTTTTATAAGCCCTAATGACAACTTATCTCTGTCAAAGAGGTTTAGCAGGATCTAGAATGACAGGGGCACTCTTACCACTGAGGTCACCCAACTTGCCTTAAACATCCCTGGAGACTTTCAGCAAAGAAATCCTGGGGTATGTGTCCACGGCATCACTGCTTCCAGCTCACCCGTAAGCCAGCTGCCACATGGCGGCAAGGCAGCAACAGGCTGTTGTGAACTCTTCAATTCCCTTTGAACTACTGGCAACACTCTGCATTGATAACTAAGTGAAGAGGAATGGTATATATAACATGAGCACTCAGAATAGCCTCTTCCCTCTTCTATTACATCAGAGTTTCACCTCCTTCCTAGTGAGAGATGATGCTGAAAGCTGAACCACACTGCTGTTAGTAGAACTCTGCCAGGCCTTTGGTCTGGCTATGACAATGCTATTCCCAGCTTTCACATCTCCCTGTGATTGCCTTCCAGACAAGAAAAAACTGAGGATAAACAATTAAGCAAATTTCTGTTTCAATTTTTTTCCCCTTTAAGTCTGCAAAAGTAAAAATTAATAAAAGTTAAACCCACAAGTACTTGACTGAAGCTCTGGATTTCCCCACTGACACAAGTGTTTGTCATCATTGGAAATATAGATCACTGTTCATCTAGCAGGCAACTGATGGTGCTATTTAAAAAAAAAACAAATCTTTGGGGGGGGGGGAATAAACCTTTTATCTGCTGCTGAAAATGGTGACCATTTTCCACTAGTTCAACAGTACAAATTAGCTAAGTTCTTGTCTTGTTGTTAAAAGCAAACTATTCCTCTGTGTACTTGTTTATGAGAAATTTATATGATTCCATCAAGAATGAAAATGAGCTCTACAGAAGGTACTATAAAAAGACTGAAGAACCAAACAGTGAATGCCACGCTGACAGAAGGAATTCAGGTTCCTATTAAATTTCATTGGACCTCACCACCATGGCAAGAATTACTCTTAAATGATAATGCTATTACATACTATTCCCATGACCAGCTCATTTCAACAAGGTTACTATTAGATGTTTTTAGAGAAAAGCAGATGTCATATTGATACTTCTGTGAACACTTTGTATTTCCCTGTATGCTTGTGCCTTTATACGCCACCAAACCAGATACATGAACAGTATCGGATTTGTCTTCTACCAGCTTATTGCAACGTGATTACGCCAAGATGGACTTCTCAAAAAGTCTGAACTTCTCTTCTTCTCTTAGCATGTGTTGTTAATTCCTGCAAATTAGTATTTTTTTCAATGCCTCTTCAAGACCAGTATCAGGAGAGTTCAAAGGAAAGGTGGAACACAGAAATACAAGACAAGATTTTCTTCAGTCTCCCTTTTGTAGTGGACATTTAAAATAGTTCTGAATGGAAAAGGGATGTAAACTAAATAGTGTTCTGCTGGAAAAAAGGTAAAAGTAGACTATAGTCAAGCTTCTCCACAGAGAGCTTTTTCTTAGGCTGAAATAAAACAAAAGCAGAAGCTGAGAGTAAGTGCAGCTTCCCTTTAAGGAGAGGTCGCAGGGGAGCAATATGCTCTGGGACACCAACACATAGCACACTCTACGCTGGAAACCACAGACTTGACTGAAATTGCTCCTAGCCAAAACAGGCATCACTGTTCCAATGTCACTGATCTCTGCACAAGTAAGCATGAAGGAAAGAACAGTGGAAGACTCGATTTTCAAATCAGCAGAGCTCTGGGAAAGCTTGGAAGAAATGTGACCTTGTCCCACAGACAGGCACCATTAACATACTGATGCAAATTTCAGGTCAGTACTGGCTTTTCAGCTGAGTATCTTCTTCTGTGATTCCCGAATTGCCAAAGCTCAAAATAAATATATTTATGTAGACTCATCGATAAAGCCAACAAATCAATGTATTTATTTTTACTGTCTTATTTGAAAACTCCCTTGACAAATGGAGTAACCTTTTTTTCTTTTCCTCTACCTATGGACTGCAATAAATCAGAACTCATTTAACCCTTAGTTCACTTATAATTCATCTACTTGGCATAGCAAGTACCTAAATCTGAAGCATGCACACTGAGATTTGGGTATTTCGAACATGACCAAAATGTCAAATGGACTTTTCTATATAAAGTTAAATTACAAAGTTATTTTATTGATGCTGTTGAACTTCCAAAATACCCTGTAAATCACTTACCTTTTTGTCTTAATCAGATACACTATTCCTACAAAACACAATTATCTTGAATCTTCCATACAGAACCACTGTATCCTCAGATTCCTTTTGTAGGCCTCCACATAGTTTGGGGGAGAGAAAAGCAGAGAAAAGATAATAAGCCTAAAAGCCTTGAACAAAGAATAATCCCTTTGACAGTGCTGGATTCTGCAGAGGTTAGTGCTCAAAAGCAGTTTAAAATTATTTACTAAATTAAGTTGAATTTGTGCTTGCTGCAGGCTAAAAGCATGCAATACAACAGTTAGCGTGGCTTAGCTGTGCTGTGGCGCTTTGGCAACGAACATCACTGAATGTGTCAGAGCCTAAGATGTGTTAGAACTTTAGCCATCATCACGTCACAAAGACGCTCTCATCGCACAGAACAAGACTGAAAGACCAATTGTCATTGGTGTAATTTGGACTGTACAGTCAAAAGTATTTGTGTATTACCATGCATGACATTTCTTAACTACTTGTTTACCACCATTTCCTAAAGTTACTTGTGTGAACATGAAGGGGATTATTGTGGTGTGTCAGCATTTCCTATAAAGACTACATCCCCATCTGGAAATGCATCAGCATTTTTCCTCCCTCAGACCAACTCTAAAAATGTGTATTTTTTAACCCCAGCATTTGTGTTTTGAATATTTGTGCTTCTCCCTTTTAGACAGCTTACAATGGCAACTTAAATTTTCAAGAAGTCTTTTTTTCTGTTGCTATGAAAAAGCCATTATTTATATGAAAGTACTTACTCAATATCCCTTTTCCAAGAAAATTAAATCCCCAGTTCTCATATTTGCACAACTAGAGAGCTTCCACAGGAGGTCCTGAGAAGAAGGATAGTAAACACTCTTACTTGGTTTAAAATGCCAGTGAGGCTGCACCTACCAGTCTCACCCACTAATCCTCACTGTTGTGCTCATCTTCAACCTGTTTTTGTCTCCTGAACACAGTATGTTCCGGAGTGATACTCCATCGAAGCCTTCTCCTTTTTTTCCCCCAGCACTAATTCTGCTACCATTTGCAGTGTCACTGGACATCTTTCTTGCTTTCAGAGCCCTTCACTTCTAAATAACCTCTTCTACTCTAAGAAACTGAAGCTGCTTAAGAAAGAACAGCAGACAATCAATGAAACCCTGGCCTAAAAATGCTTGCAAATGCAAACTGAGACTTCTGTGCCCCAATCAAATGCTTATAAGGACTTTCTGTCTACATGCTCTACATCCCATGGATAAACTTGACAAAAATTTTGTGAAAATTTGTAGTGCTCAGCAAAAATTGCTCCATTTTATAGCTGGTGTTAAAGCATCACTCCTGTATCACGTGATTACTTATTAGCAAGAACCATCTCTACAGGACAAATCAGCCAGTGGCCTCACCAGCAAAAAGAAGAAACACTGGATTTGGAACCTTTCAGTGAAGATGAGGGAGGAAAATCAGTAAGAGGAGTGTCTTGCAAGATACAAAGCCACATATATCTACTTATATTTAATTTAGTTATACAGAGAATACTTACTCCCAAACATATATCTGTGCTTTAAATGTATCACAAGCCTAACTGGACTTTAACTATTGTTCAATTGCTGTTTACTAGTGAAAGAAGATGCCATAACCCTCTCAGTTTGACTTACCTCTTACCTCAGAATCATAAACAGCTGTTCCCACTACTACCACCGTAATTTGCATCATCACTGGATATATTATTTCACGTCCTCACCAAACTTTTAAAGTATTTGTGTTTTGAATATTCTTCAACACATCAGAAGTAGGTCAAGGAAGAACTACTTATTTGAGAATTCAAGTTCAAAGAAAATCACTGTGCAGAACTTGAAGTAGAAAAATAATCTATTTTCTTTCCCAAAATATGCAGTACAAAAATTCTATATTACAATAAAGTAATAATAAACATTAGGATTTTAAGAGCTTAAAAACTTCCATGCATATTTTGTAGTTGGAATGAATTAAGCTACAGAAATTACCTATACAAAAATGTTTGCTATGTTATGTATAAATATCTATTTCACAAGCTCCTGTTTACTCCAACGTGTGAAAATTTGTCTTCCTAGCCTTAAATCAAAATCTTGAGCCTAGATGAAAAATTTGAAAGCACAACTGAATGGTTCAGGAAGCACGACATTTTCATCACCTGCACAGTGCCTGAAGACCAGGCCCTGCATCCTCTAAGGTCTGGAGATCTGGGCTGACCTCCAAGACATACGTAGACACTGTGCTCCTGAGAAGCCTCCTGCAGCCTGGTCTATCCCCCAAGCTAGCCATAACTCATTATTGCTCCAGGCTCTTTGGCCAGCGTGACTGAAACTACATGACCATCCTCCTGTCCTTCCTTTTTCACACCCACCACTTCAGGCAGTTCTACACCGTGTATTTGCCCTGACCCAACTATCTAAGTGTTGGTTAGGAACTGACTTGACTCCTGACCTCCAGACCTCTGCCAAAAGAAGCTGTTTGCACAGAGGCGGCAAAGCAATTTTTTCTTCTATAGTTTGTTTTACTTGTATGGGCTTCATAGTGGCTTTAATCACAATGGTATTGTTAATACAGCAATCACAGGTATTTGCCAGGGTCACATACTAATAGTTCCATATTGGTACAGTGCTCCTCATTTAGCTAGAGCCTTCCTTTCCCACTGCCACTGAACAACACCCTATAGGCAGAGTCTCTGACATTCAGAGCTCATTTTGTGAAATTTATCTGGAGCTGACTCCCTCTACTCAGTGCAGAAGAACCGAGTTGCAATCCTGATGTTTTTATAGAACTACTCTACTGGGGTCAAGATATCACCCAGTGCAGGTGAGTCATCTCTGCAGTTTTATATACAGGAAAACAATTCACAAAGTAGAACTCTAGGAGGTGAGATTTAAAGCAAACTTTATAGGGGACTCGAATAATTTTCTTGACAGTCTTAAGGATTGGTTAAAGAAGTTTCATACTCTGCTGTTGTGAACAGAAATAGTTAAAAACATATTATGCAATGGAGAGGATGTGTAGTACTTAATTAAAGCATCCATTAGCCATGACTTTGATACCGTCTCTCACAGCATCCTCCTGGACAAAAAGTCCAGCGTACAGCTAGACAAGTCCATAATACAATGGGTGAGCAATTGGCTGACAAGTCAGGCTCAAAGAGTTACAGTAAACGGGGTCACATCAGGCTGGTGGCCAGTCACTAGTGGGGTTCCCCAGCGCTCAATTTTAGGGCCAGTGCCCTTTAATGTTTTTATAAATGATCTAGACACAAGAATCAAATGTACATTAAGTAAGTTTGCTGATGATACTAAACTAGGAGGAGCTGTGGACTCCCTCAAGGGTAGAGAGGCCTTACAGAGAGATCTGGACAGACTAGAGAGCTGGGCAATCATCAACCATATGAAATTTAACAAGAGCAAGTGCAGGATTCTGCACCTGGGACGGGGTAATCCTGGTTATACATACAAATTGGGGGATGAGAGGCTGAAGAGAAGCGCTAAGGAAAGAGATCTGGGGGTTTGGGTTGATAGCAAGTTAAATATGAGTCAACAGTGGCCCAAAAGGGCCAACCATGTCCTGGGGTGCATCAAGCACAGCATAGCTAGCCGGTCGAGGGAGGTGATTGTCCCACTCTACACTGCACTGGTGTGGCCCCACCTCGAGTACTGTGTGCAGTTTTGGGTACCTCAATATAAGGACATCAGACTATTAGAGTGTGTCCAGAGGAGGGTGACAAAGATGGTGAAAGGCCTCGAGGGCAAAACTTATGAGGAGCGGCTGAGGTCACTTGTTGGGAAGGATATTATCGCAACACCAACAATGGAAAGAAAAGACCATATACTATACTTACTCTATGGGGGAATTAACTTTATTGATTTTGAAATTTCTGAGCTTTTATTACTTTGAAATCTTGTAATTTTATTTAGTATTCTCCTAAAAGCTCCAGAACTTGGAGGCAAATGATTACTTGAAAATGTCTGCTACATGGACTTTTAAAGTAAGCATTTGGTCCCTGCACTCGTTGGAAGGTTTGGAAACATGAACACCCAAAGCTTCAAATCAAGAACAATAAAAAAAATACTTCTGGACTGGTTTTGTAAACTCATGCTTTTAATCCAGCCTCTCAGTATCATAATGGCCCACCTCATCATTTTTAAATATTCACAGCTGACTATGCTATATATCAAAATAGTACTGCTTGTCTCATTAAACTACCATAATTTGCAACTTGGATGTGCAACATAAAATATTAATCACCACTTCAGAAGCCACTTTCATCCCTTAATTTGTAACAGGATCATGCTCCGCTTAAGTCTGCTCCAAAAAGCTTACTAATGTCTTTTCTGCTAGTATCCACATTTTGCCCTTTTGTTCGTGTTTGCAGTGGACACATATACAACTGAAGCACCATTTTTAGAGATTTTGCACTGGTCAGATGGTAGCGGTACCTTGTCATTTTCTCTGACCTACCACTTCTTTCTAAAGTCTGCCCAAAGAGGTACTGCAGATTACCAGAGGTAGGATGTATACATCTAAATATCTCCTATGCTGACACATAAAAAAAATGGACACATACATAAAAGCACATACCTCCTTTGTCTGACTATAATGCACACATCCTCATGCTGGGACTGCTTGATACATAATCATATACAGTGAATAGGGGATGCATTGCAGTAATTTCACTGCTAGTTCCACAAGGACAAGTACAGCAGAGGAACATGAAATGAAAAAGGCTTGCATGTCTACAGGAGATTCTAATTGGATTCAAGAATTTTAAATCCATCTCCAAATGCAGAGAAGCAGAGTGACTCACAGACCTTTCCACAGAGCATGTGGAGGTGAAATTAGCAGGGAAGATGAGAGTTATGTGGGCAGAACTGCTACAAAAACAAACACATTTGTAGTATAAAAAAGAAAGTACAAGTAATGTATTTATATGGCTCCTAAGAGCTTCATAGTTCCTGAGAGAGGACCAGGACCAGAACAGAGGAAGAGTAATTGCCACACACAGCATCACCCCAAAAGCAGCAAACTGCCAAGGCATTTGAAAATAGGGTTAGTCTCAGTGGCATAGCTACTTTTCATGTTGTCACTCAAGCAGTCGAGCTGTAAAACCGTGCATACCAAGTTAGTGTTGTATAAAGGAAGTGTCTGGGAAGGTGTATAAAGGAAGTGTCTGTCACACACTGTTTTTGTCTGGTTTTGTCCTCACAGCAGCAAGGACACAGGCAGAGGACTAGGTGTATATGTAGGATGCCACTGGGATACACCTATCCTTACAGTTTGCAGCATGAGCTACAGCAGTCTGAGGGCAAAGCAATCTCTGTGTTGTTACCTAGACACACACCCTCCTGGACCTCTGCTGTGTGCAGCTCCCTTGAACACTCCACTGAAAAAATACAACACAGGTTATTCAGGTTGAGGTCCACTGCTTGGACAATTCTTTGCAAGTGATTAGTTCATATTAAGGAACCAAGATCACCTGCAATGCTGCTCAGTGACACCATTAAGTCTTATGGGTAGAAATTATAATAGAAAACACAAGTAAACAAAAGGGACAGAGCTCTCATGAAGGCTACTTGCATAAGTACAGATAAGCACCCTTTCTGCAGCATGACAGTAAAGTACACCACGAAGCTGACATTTGATTTAGAAAGATTTAAAGAAAAAGAAAGTATCTATCCACTTTACATGAATGCACTCTGTAACAAAAAGGGCTTTCTAAAAACTTCAAAGAGCCACGCAGCCTTGAAAATTTTGACATCCACATGCCCCTACCAAGCAAGACTGCACAGATCACAATGACTCTATAGAACCAGAGAGACATATAATGAGATATATAGTAAAATAGTGTATTTGCCGCAGTTACTCCTATACACTGTATCATCTTATTACAGGGATACAAATGTCCCATCGCATAAAGAAAAGGAATTAGAGCATTGTTAATGGTTTCTTCACCCCATTCATCAATATGTTCAGGCTTCAACACATGCTTGAGCTCTGGGAGTCAGTATCATAAATAGCAAATACAGGCTAAACCAAACACAAGATATCTAACTGATCCACAGAAAGTATTAGCTACCTATATATTTTATTTTTATGACCATACTATTCTATTCTCATGTCTCAATGAAAGCACAAAAGCCACACAATTAAAACTGAGTAAAATCTGTCTCTCTAAGGAGCACAGATATGAAAGATAACAGATCAAGAACAATAGCATGGCTCTAACACTATTCAGGGGATTGGCAGTAGGAGTGCCAATTTTTAATCCTTTCGGGGCAGTAAGGCAAACTGTTATTGGGTTTTTAAAAAAAATTTTTCCTTTAACTTCTTCAGTAGTGTTGAATGCTGATGGTGTATTAAAAAAAGAAAAAGTAATGATTGTTTTTTCTCCTGAATTTCAGCTTTTTTTTTTCCTTCAAAATTGTTTGTAGGGTTATCATTTAGACCTTGCACATATTAGAAGTTCTGACATTAAAAATCATTTTATCTTCTTCAAATTCGTAACACAATTCATGATCAAAAAAGAAAAGGCTCCCAAAAATTGCAAGGTCAAAACACACAATACTAAGTTTGTTCAGACTGCTCTCTCACCAGTAGTCTTTCAAACCTTTTGAAATCCACAACTCCAGTTCAAAGATCAGGAACAACATACTTGTGAGTAGGTACAATGGTTAAAATTGCGCAGATTGGCACTGCTTCACTTATGTACTAGCAATAGGACTTCCCAACTTGAACCGCTACAGCCAGCATAGACGTAGAAGAAATATCCCATAGTCTTCCCACAACTTCATTTCCGTGAGTGGTCATAGTCCTCCTGATAGTGCAGGGCAAGATGGGCACAAAAGGCTACATACCAAGAAATGATTTCTTCCTTTCATTGTAGCAAATACTGTAAAACACAGCCTGACTACCTAGGGTTTCTCCAAGCCCCACAGCTGACAGACACACGTAGGGGTGCTCTGAGGCATCTGCCACTCTTTCACCAAGAACACACAGCATGCTAGCTGACATGTAGCTTTTGCATGGATAAAATAGAAGACACCCTAAAGTGCTCTTTTTCTCTGTTTTTAAACCTGAAAGTCACATTCATATACCTCAGGGCCAAGCCTGCTCCACCTATATGTCTAGCAAGTTAAGAAAGTCCATACCAAAAAGCAAATTCAGGGAGTGTCCCTGTAGAAAAGCTTTTAACTTCCATGTCTTGAGCAAACCTATGATTAAATAGGAGGTACACTAATCTGTTCAAAGAGAAAATGGTTCTCACCACATATATTAACAAAATTATAAATTCCTTGATGGATTAAAGTATTATTCATGAGAAGCAGTGTTTATTACAATTTGTCAAGCTTTTGTGAGAACTTTGGGAAAGCGTAGCCAGACAGCCCAAATTTTAAAAAGATGATGAATTATGATCAACTCATTCTCAATGCAGAAAATGTACCTCTCCAAATAAACTCTCTTCATCTAAATCTTCAACTCTACAAAGAAATTAAATATAAGGACTTAAAAGTAACATAAATGTACAGGATGTCCCTATGTTTCTCCTACCACACACACGACAAATTAGCTACAGTGCAAATGAAGGATGGGAAGGTAGTTAAAATTCATCCCATGTGGCTCTGATGAAATGCATTGCTTGACTGGAAGTATTCTGGAAAGATTAAGCCTCCAGAGGCCAGGAGGCATCATGCTCTTGACTATTCAGAGGGATGCAGAGTCCAGGCACTTCCTATACTCACCTAAGATGTTCCAGTTCCTACAAGGAGCTTTGCCTATTGAGTGTAGATTAAATCCATCAGGTCTTCCAGCCAGTGCTGGCACCCAGTACCTCAATCTGCTGAAGATTATACTCCTCGATGGCAAGACAGCAGTGTTACCCAGGGCACCAGAAATCAGAGTGAGGCACGCTGCTTTTCAGGAGTCAATGGCCTCTTCGTATTTCATAGCTCTGTAACAGTCCCCATGTAGGTCTGTGCCACAGAAGATACAATCTAGTTCTTTAAAATGTGCTCAAGGTAAAGAAACCTGCTCTGCCACATCTGTTTACTATTACACCGTTTCTTAAAATACAGCCCTCTCTGTCCATAAATCTGTATGATTTATTTTCCCTGTGGATGATGTTACTTTTCTTCTTTTATCTACCTACACCCTTGCTTGCAAAGGAAGTTAGTAGTAGCCAAGCAATTTACCAAATTTAAAACTCAAGTCAACCCATCAGCTGAACAGAGAGCTTTTCACAGCTGTGTGAAAACAAGACTTTAAATATTCACATGACATAGAAAAGCCCTCCTGGACTTGTATTATTTCCTGCAGTTTTAACAAGCATTTGGCTTGTGAAAGTATTTTAAGTAGTGCAAATAAATTGAAAAGATAAATGCTTAGCAACTACCAAGTACCTTTTCCAGATTGCAGGTGCATTAGCATTTCAGTGCAGATCAGGAGCTAACTTTTTTAAATAAATCTCATGGTCATCCCCACTTACTCCACTATGATTTAGATTGCAGAGCAGTCTTGTAGCATGTGAACTGGATTGAAGCAGAAATTTCTCTCCAAGAGCTCACCTGATGTGCTTCAACCATGATACAACTATGATTCTATGATTAACCACTAGCAGGCATTCAGTCCACAGGACCATACTACAGTTAGTCCAAAATCAAACTATAAATAAATCAGAAACCTCCACTGCGGGACACTGCGTCCTCTGCACCAATTGTTTTGTTCTACAGACCCATGCCTTTTGCACTGTATGACTTTCCAAGACAGACACGGCCTCAGAAGTTCAGGTCAGCTGCTACATCACTCAATCTGAAAGAAAGCAAGAGGGAGGGGCACAACCACGCACCCATCAAAGATCTGGCGCGATCTGGCTGTTCCATTTTAAACTGGAACAGCTCCCAAAGGAGGTAAGTTGTATGGAGACAAAATGGCTCACAGGAATTATTGCAAGGTCTTTGCAATGGCTTTCATCTGTCTCCTGATATGTGTTGTTTCCCCCTCAAAACTCTTAAGTCTTATAATCATCTGGTTATAAGAAAACATCAGCTTTTACCCTTAAAAGAACTGAAAATTTAAATCCTGAAGTCAAGACAATTCAGAAAAGAAGAAAAAGGAGACAGCATTATTAAAACATCTTGATTCTGTAATGTTTTCTTAATGTTTGGGATTATATGCTGCAAAAACACTTGATAAAAAAAAAAAGCTTTGTTAAAAATGACCTCTGAACACTTAAAATAAAATAAATACGCAAAATAACTCAAATCAGCAGAATTTAGTCTGTAGAATGTTTTCTTGCTGCTGAGTAAAGGCATATAGCACATACATTACTGAATGTCTCTTATCAACAATGAGGTCACCTCCATTGTTCATTTGCAACAAATCTCAGCAGGAGACAAAGTTCTGGGAAAATTTTTGAACGTCTTGGTTATGCATTGCTTGCTTGTGAGACTTTTGATATTACAAGAAAACTTTCTGCTTTTGTGAACTAATTTATCTACCTTTTAAATATTGTGTTTAAGAATTGAGCCATACTACGCTGTTTTATAATTTAAAGCAGTTGTTAATGACAGCACCCTTGTTGCTTAAGAATAAATAAGGTATCAGAACAAACCACAACCTTTCCAGCCTGCAAACCAAACACATTATTTCAGTAGAGCCAAGGAGTCACGATCATAGTCACAATGAATTAATGCTTAAGTCCCAGTTCCTTGGTGACATTGAGATGGTGCAGAGGAAACTAGGCCCACAAACCCTGCCAGAAATTCCTCAAATGTCAAATGATGGCACAGAAAAAGAGGCAAAAGTCACTTTTTCCTCCCTCCAGGTCACTTTGCAGCAGAGATGTGGGAAGAGAAATGGTTGCAGAAGAGCACACTGCAGAGTCTTCCTTGTTGGCACAGGCTGGGGAGGGTTGTGGCAGGAAACAAAATAGCTCTAACCATGCTTTGATTTCTTTTTTTCTTCCTCCCCCCCCCCCATCCCTGTGCTTTTTTGTC
>NW_008794774.1:5966780-5978997 GCF_000699145.1 Aptenodytes forsteri | reverse complement strand
CTCTCCCCCCCCCCCCCCCCATCCCTGGGCTTTTTTGTCAGGGAGGTAGGTTTATCTATGATAGGATAGGACCGAGTTCCTGTATCTTTCCCTCAAGGCTTCCCCATAGCTTAGCATAGGGCAACCAGAAATGGCTATTACTTCCTTCTTCAATGTACAGAAGGTAACCTCCAAGCAAGCCCACGCAAACAAAAATGGGGCAACAACACTTAAAAGCACTCTCAGCTCTCACCTGGGAATACTATGGAGCTAGCTGGCATTAGGTCATCCATGCTTATTCACACCGTTAAGTTTCAACACTGCACATCTCAAATCCATAACCACAAACCCAGTCACTCTCAAGGGCAACAGTGGAGACTTTAAGCCAGAAAATGGACATCCCAACCAACTGCTGACTTCTGACAGTGATAACAGCCACAGTGTGCTGTCCTACCATGACTACTTGCATAACGTTGCATTAGAGAATAGAAAAAACAATAGAAGAGTCATAAGCTTCCTTACATGCTCTTCTGTTAAGTCTTCAGTGTAGTGCTAATAAAATTCCTAAAACACAGCATGCAAAGTCAACACTTGGTCCCACTCTTCCCTCTTGCTGGCTCTCTGCTACCTGTTCCTTCACATGCTCTCAAAAGCCCCAAGATTCAAACAAGTTTCACCTCTGGCTCAGCCATCCACAGGGTTGTTACTCATACTCCTGATATGGTCTTCATCCTTTAACAAAAAGCTCATTCGATATGCATGGCTTCTCCCCCAGCTGCTTAATTTACCTTCCCAAATTTAATTTTATTGCAAGAAAATGAATATAGCATTTAAAGGAAATACAATTCTCAGTAATATATTTTACAAAGGTTTTAAAGAAATATCAGGAGGAAATCAGGGAAAAAAAAAAGTCTACAGCAGCGAATCTGTTTAAGTTCTTGTAGATGAAGAAGTTTCCCTGGACACAAGCGTAGTTAATCTGCAAACACAAATGAGAAAAATATGGAACTAGAATAGCCTGTTTTATTGCAGCTTCATTAAATTTTCAAATCTCTTTTGCTCCAATGCACTGAGCAAGAAGAGAGAGAAAAAGTCCTTCACAGAACGCAAGCGAACGAGACATAACAGCACCACGTCTGCAAGTCTCTAGAGAACCTTCCAAATCTGCTCGGAAAGACTGCCTGCTTTTTTATAAAAGTTGCTGGAAATCCCATATAGCTGGTTTTAATGTATGATTTGGGAAGCGGTCTTGTTCTCAGGATGAGAGGACTAAATCAACAATTGTCCTACCAGAGCCAAAATTACAGCAACAGAAATGACAGTAAGGCCAGTCCCTGGACATCACTGAATTTTCTCCTATAGTTTGGCAGATATTTTCAAATTGAAGTCCATCCACATTCCAATTTGTTTTTATCTCAGGAACTTATTTTATTATTAAAATGGATTCTGCAGTGGTACCAGTAGGTCCCAGTCAGAAACTCAAGCATGCTTGGCTGCTTTCTTGGTCAGTACATCCAGGATGTGCATCAACAAAGACAACAGCCAAAACCCCAGCTCCTGGAGCTGTGGCTTTCTCGACCTTAAGCGCCACAAACACACATATGTCCAGAGATTAACAGTGATACAGGGAAGGAGGATATATAATTTAGTCACTTATGCTAAGCACTGAGCAGCACAGAGCAGTAGGATAGCTCCTTTCCCAAAGATATACTGAAACTCTTAGAGAGTGCACCAATGCTTTCACATTAAAGTAACAGAGTCTTCCCCCTGCATCAGGGTTATGGAGAAGCAAGACAAACTGGGACAATCTTGCCTTTAACCATGGAAAGCCATACATCTGTATAGCTAGTAGATCTGTCACCGCATTTTGCCTTTGCAACCTAGCCAAGTACTTTCAGTCACTGACAGCACCTCAGGCCCCAGCACAGACGTCACGGCATTGCAGAGAGCCCCAGAAATATACTAACACAGAGCTCAGCTTCTGCCCCTGACAGTTTTGAACTTCACTGAACTGTTTGAATGAGTCAACAATTTGAAGCAGGCACTTTGCTGATCAAAACCTAGCCGAACCTTTGGCAGTCAGGACTGGGAAAACTTTCCACGTGCAAAACAAAGACTCTGCCAGTCTGCTCAGGACAGCAAACTCTCCGTAGGGGAAGGAACAAGCACCTGAGTCATGGAGAGCTTATTGTCCAGTGACTGTCCAACAGTTTTTGTTAAAAGACTATCCCCAAATCAGAGGAGCAGAGGAGTATTTCCTTTTCCTTATTCTTTCTCCCCATGAGACAGGAAATCTGCAACAGATGGGGTCGTCATCTTAGAAAAAATGTTGGCTTTTCCCCTCCTTAGTCACATTTGATTCCACATATGCTGATGGACACCATTAAATCCATGCTGACCTCTTTAACCCACTGGTGTTATTGAGGCTGTATGTGTTTGGGAACACTGGTCATCTTTTCTCCTGGGCTGGAACAATACACAGTATCACAGTGTCCAGATCAGGTATTGAGGATCCTGGTTACAGTAGGCTAATGAAGCAGGAAACAGCAAGTGCTGGCTTCATTCACTGATGCCTGCCATTTCTTCTGCCTCTAGTCAGAGATACCCATACCTACCAGACCACAGATTTTGCCTCTGCTCAGTTTTCAAGGATTCTTGTTGAGGACCTCCACTCGTTCATCCTCATTTATCTTCCTTTCGGGTATCTTACTCCCACCCGTCTTTACAGTTAAATAAAAAACAGAATACTCTCCAGAGAACACCAAAAACTCTACAGCCTATTTCAAGCATTACAGGTTTTTCGGCCATCAAAATGCAGCCATTCTGAAACGTGCCAATCCAGACCTTTGAGGAGGGTTGTGACATCTGTGAAAATCACAGGTCCCAAGTCACCCTGACTTAAATTATTTTGAATTACAACATGGCAAAACAAAGAAAAAAAGTTATGTATCTTTTGATATCAGGTATTTGTGGCTCTTATTTTAGGAAGAGAATCCCACTCCTACCACACAAAGCTTAACTTTTGCTGCCATGTGCCCTTTTTGTAGCAGTTTACATAGGTGAAACAAACTGAACAAAACTGACAGAGGAAAATATATTTTTCTGCATAAAAAAGTTAAATATCTATGTTATTTACCTAAGCTTGCCTCTGCTTTCAGCACTTAAGTCTTCCTCTCCTCCAGAAACTCACATTTTACCTGTCTATACTTAAGACAGGCCAGATGTATGGCGTACTATGCCTACAGCCTGCAACAGTCATATCCACTTCTGACAGTGGTGGATTTGCCTCATATATGGCAAGATATTTTTCAGCACTCTTGTGGAAAAGGAAGGAGATTTCCCCGCCAGCCTCAGAGCAATATGGTCATATTTTAAAAAACAAATTTAGACCATAAATAATAGAGGTGCCATAAGATCCAGCCATCCTTCCTGAGAGACAAACTTCCATTTGTTAATGCTAGTGGAAGGCTCCTTGGATGATGGAGTCTAATCAGTAAACCATATACACATGTGGTTATTGTGCATGTCAAGGCACATTTCCACATTCAAACTTTTCGGTTCCTAAAAATATTTGCATATTGTTGAACCTCCCTCATGCCTCAGCTCTGCTTTAAGAGTTCTTACTACCTTTTGTAACAGTAGAAAGCAAAATCAAATTCCATCCATTCCCGGCCAACGCAAAAAATGGGATGAAGCAACCAACAGGAAACTCAATTAGGACCTGTTCGTAAGTACTGAAACCTCCTTTCACTTCAACTGGAGCAAGACCCACGTGTAACTAACTCTGTTCGATGTCAGAGAGAACATTCGTAGAGAAACACAGATTCAGCTGGTGAATTAGTTGAGAAAAATACACTAACTGGTCACCTCTAATGCCTTGGCCAGTTCTATGCAAGCACTCTCATTCCAATGGAAGGATGGGGCTTAGTCTGCTGTCCTCAGATCCCTTTCCAAACAAAATCAATGAAGTTAAAAAGCTGTTCTTCTACTGGCAGAAAGAAATCCATCCATTGTGGAGTTGTACTTGTAAAATTGCAGCATTTCAAATTCAGTCCTTAGATTATGATGCTATAACTTTCCAAGACAGACGAGCTCTAAGTGACTCATCTGGAAAGACAAACACTATTTTTGACATTTATATCTTATGATTATTAACTGGTTTGCTGCATCCAGATTGATTTTGCATGAAAAGGAATTTTTGGCACATATCTTGAAGGCTGAAAATTGTACAGACTGGAAAAGAACTCAGCAAAAATATGTAGTTGACTAGTGCTGCTTTAAAGAGCAACTCCTGTTAGCCTACTGAAAGTCATAAACATGAAATCAAGAATAATTTTCAGGAGAATTTTCTTTCTATGGAAAAAAAACAAACCTTCATCTCTTTTGGAACATGTTCTGTTATCACCCTGTTTTGTTGTGGTGGCACTCTTCCCCACAGAAGCAGAACAGAAGTGATGTCCAGTGATCAAGGATACTTTAAAATGGAAAATAAATTGTGTCCTCAGTGTTACTGCACAACATTAACCGAATTTCTTAATACAAAGGTGAAAAACAAGCCCCATTTCAAAATGTTCAGAAAAATTGTTTTCAAGTTTAAAGGCCTTTTGCGGCCAGGAAGAACTGGAATTTAGGCAATCAGAAAAATAACAGTTGATATATAAATAAATAACACGATTAAAAAAATCAAACTGAAATCCACAAAAAGATGAAGAAGGCAGAGGAGGATGTAAACATTTTAACAGTGTAAAGTGCTTTCCTACCATCAGAGTAGGGGAAAAAAGAGGGGAAAGCCAACATTTTTCTCTATTTTAGAACTTCTGATTACAAAGCATTCAGTATAGTATCTCCATTTGACAAAGTGATAACAAACCCAAGGAACATATGACCAAAACACAGCCCAGTGGAAATTACACCAATATGATACCTGCTGTTGTGCTGACAATGAACCCAGCTAAGCAGCACCTATCTATTTTGAAATCGATGTGGATTCAGTTCACCAGCCCTTCCCTGGTGACAGGCCCGTTAGCTGAACCAGTGGTTGAATTTCTCGTTCTTTCAGGAGGCCCTCTGGCATTACACCAAGCCACCTTTACAGACTGCCCCTAGCAAGGTTACACTGCTGCTGCCTCAGCAGCACCTTTGCTGGGATCAAATAACACCCCTTCTTTGGTGGGGGAATGGTGATGGGGAAAGAAGGTGAGAGCAAACTGCTGCCCCTCGGCGTGACCCATGCGATGCTGCAACAACTACTTCAGCACAATTTCAATCTACATAATAGGAAATTTTTTTAAAATGCTATTTAGTTATATAGATATGGCCTCCATCATGGGCACAAGAGCATCATCAGTATTACACCAATTACAACTACATATCCATGAATCATTCTGTCCAGGTCTGCCACAGTGTCTAATCCACAGACAAACTGAAATTATGCTGAACTTCAAATAGCCACTTCTTATTTTTTCTTTTCTCCCATGCAGGTCTACAGAGCCTCCATAAAGGGAAAGCTTGTGAAAAACGTTAGCATAGTAAATATGAATTTCCATCTTTTTTCTCCACTTCAGGAGAAAAAAAAAGAAATTATTTCTATCTAACAAAAAGTTATTTTCTATCTAACTAAAATGTTAATTCCTACCACATCTATGACAGGTTGGATGGATTCCTGTGACATGTGCTATAACCTCAGGTTTATAAAAAGCTACTTTTTTGTCTCCAAGAATAAGTGCAAGATTAGATAAGCACTGAAGGCTAGGTAATTCTGCTGTGGCAAAGATCATCACAATAATAATATGTTGTAGCTCAGTTTTCTTTCGTCTGCACACCTCCATATATTTAAGAGAGGATCTGCACCACCATTGTCCATCATGGACCACTAAGTGAGAAGAAAATGAGGACCAGAGTCACAGAAGTTGCCAGAAAGCAGCACAAAACAATACTTTTTAGTTCCAGGAGAAAAGGTTGTTGGAAGGATGCTTCGGCTGCCCCTGCGAGTATCACAGACTTTCACTGAGAAGAGGGCCATGGGCCTGCTTCATCAGAGCACTTCCCACCAAATGCTGTCCATTCACAATTTCTCTTCAGATGTACCCACAGAGTGGCAACAGCTCCTTGTGGCCTGCAAAGCAGATTTTCAACTCCTTCCCTTCTGTTGAGCTTTTAAAAGTCAAAGACTTCACTGACACACTACTAGGTCATGACAGTCAGTGTTCAAGCTCCTCGACCCTCCATCCTCCACAACAAATGTGTAAGACCACCCCAGCACCTCCCTTACATTTGCACTTGACAGCCATGTAAAACTACAGAATCTTCTGCACAGTAACCTTTGCAAAATCTGCTTCGGTTAAACCTGTTTATGCTGCTTCAGCACTTTTATGAAGCATGCTATCAATCAGTATACTAGTCACAAGGGCACATTTAAATCTTAAAGACACTGTTTTGCATGAATGACCAACAGCAGCCAGTTCTCCCTTGCTGTGTAATACTTCCAGTGAAGATGAAAGTCAACATATAAAACAAAAATCTGATGCAGGCTGTGTTTTGAGCATAGCATCCACAGATACTCTTTGCCTCCACAGATCACCGGGAGAAAAATTGCAGATGGGTGTCAACCAGTGCTCTGGCTTTATACGTACATACATACATAAAAATGGAAACTGCATATATCAGGTGGAAAGATACTGCGGTGACAGATGCTTGAGAAATCGTCCCCAAAAAACAAGCCATTATCTTTTTTGTACACAAAGCAGCAGTTCTTTCAATTAGATTTAGAATCAGGGTTAGAAACTGGAGCAGACTGTTTAAGCCATCAACAACTCAGAAGGGTTACACAGTATCCAACTAAAGGGCAATTTAGATTAAGGTCAATTTTTCACCCTTTCAATTATGTAATGTCAATAAAAGGACACATGGGAGCGATGCCAAATGCGAATACTGTATCTGGCAATCAAGTTAGAGTGCACAAACAGAAAGGAATTTCCCTACCTGCTGTGGAAATAATCCCCTCCACAGCTAAGTAAATATTTTTTCTAAAAATAGTCTTTATTCCCAGATCAAAAATTTGCTCCCTTTCCTTGATACCAAAATATACCGCTCCGCACTGAGAGAAACCAACAGACTGCCGGTGGTACATGGCTCTTGAAGAGAGGTTTCTGTCAGCCAGTTTGGGCACTATCCTCAGAGCCACACCATCTTGCAAACGACTCTCTTTCCTCTTTTCCTCCACCTGCTCACAAGTTTCCACACCATAGGAGGAGGGAGCTCTCTAAGTCCAACATAAGCAACACACAGTGCAGCAGCCACACTAGAAAAAATACAGCATTGTCCATCTTCCCAGACCAGCTCACATACATACCTTTACACGCATGGGAACTGACCATAATTCACTGGGTAAGGCTGAGAGGAAACACTGAAGGAGATAGGCAGACCTAGTGTGAGTCCAGCTTCAAGCCCAGTCAGCTGGAAAAGACAGCTGACGTGCTTTCACTGGAAAAGCCTAGGCGGCAAGCACACACAGGTCCCACTCAACACTGCAGGACAGTCAGGAACATATTATGAATATGGGGCTTGATGGGGATTTAGGAAAATACTGATATCAACACGTCACTGACCACATTCTCGATCAGTATGAAAGGAATGGTAACAATCGGTTAGTTCCAGTTTGAGAGTTTAGCAAGTGTAGAAAACATGTTGTGTATAAAGGAGGATTGCTTCACCCATTCCAGTGAAAAATACTTTACGCACTTCTGACCAAGGAATTTAAAAAACATTCAGCTAGATGAACCACAATATACAAATCATTTGACATGGAAATTAATTTCTATCATACTTATATTCCCACTGATTTCAGTGAAACTGCTCACAAGTTTATGGTGATGCACACACTTGGAAGGTTTGCTGGATCCATGCTAATAAGCAGACACTCTTCCAGGACACTTTCAAAACAGATTATCAATGTTTTCAAACTCTGCCTCAACCTTAATGTGCTCTTTTTTGCAAATGAACCTATGTAGACAGACTTGAATCAATGCAGAATCACTATGAAGCCCACAGGATTTTGTGCTATGTGGGTAATAGCATAGCAAGGCAGGAGCCCCACTTGCTTCTTATTAAACACTAGGGTCAACCTCTTACTGTGCACTTCACAGGCTGCCTTGTTAAAGAGGGAAGCATGGTACTTTCCACCTAAAACTCAGGGCATGTAACAAGCTACTGACAACTGAGTAGAGTGGAAATCATTTCTTCAGCTGTTTCTTCCGGTAATAAACCTGTTTCTCTATAAAACTGTATGAACCAGTGACTTCTGTCTTGGTGCTAAGATAAATTAAATCATGTTGTATCATAAAAGCAGAATACAGTGGTAGAAAATAGATCATATTACAGGCCTTCTGGTTCAAATCACTACATTTGGACTGCTATTTAAATGTCAGTCACATTTATTCAGTGGTTTCCAGGGGAACCTCGGATGTGGCCATTCCCAGCATTTTTGTTCATTTCTTTCTCTATGAAATTATTACTTTCTGAAAGCTTAGTTTTGACTGTGCCTTACAAGAGCCGTATTATGCAATGAATGCAGTCATGTGGAAACAAAGCTCATGCTATTTTAAAACAGCTCTGTTCAAATGCCCCAGACTGTCAAATCTGTATCACCCAAAAATTATTCTCATGGTTTTAAAGCTGTACACAAACTTGTAGGAAGCAATAGTCTCTCAGTCACACTGACACAGCACTAATGGCAAAGGAGTTTGCGTGCCTAAATAAAAAGGGACCATTTGGTGGCACAGCACTTAGTTGCCTATTTCCGGAAAAACACTCCTTGGAGCAACCTTCTTAGCTCCAGGATGCCTGACAGATTTGCAGCAGCACAGTTAACATTCAAATGGGGTTACTTCTCCTTCTTAGGTGCTCTGTGGGTAATAGCAGTAAATGAATAATCTAACCTGCCCCATATTTGTCAATCTAACATCTTGTAATTCTGCATGAATGTCACAACTTCCAGACTCACCCTCCTTTTACAAACTCAAGAATATTTTTTCTAAACTTTATGATGCTGCACAGAAGTAAAACCGTTAGTTTTTCTGAAAGGCAAAAGGGTGACTCTCCATTCATTCTAGAAGGAGCGAAGTTTCCTCCTGCTTTTCAATGACTCACTGCTGTTGCAGTCAGTGCACAGAATTTGACAGGCATTAAGTTCTTCAGCATGGCTTCTAGTAAAAAACAGAATGGCAGTATTTCATGCAGGGTAGTTTGACATTTTACAAGTCAAAAAATAATGAATGAAAACAAAATGCTTACGTTGTATAAAACAAAATCCAGACATGGAAGTCACATAATTTTAAGTTGTGCTATGGAAAGTAGACTTCTTCTGGATGAAAGAAAAACTTTTTCATAACATTTAAATTGTGACATGAATCTTTATACTTCTGACTGGAACTCTATTTTGTATTAATAATATTGTACATTCATAATCATAAACTCTCTGTGTATAAGGGGTACTAATGTTACAAGAAGAATAATAGCATTAAAGATAGAAATATCTTTAATAAGATATTAAAGATAATTATTAAATAATTTATTAAAGATAAACCAGAGACTTCAAGACTTCACAATGCTAAACTGGGTTAAAGGACACAGCAACCTGAAAATAACTTGAAGTTGTTCCTGGTATGATTTACAATTCTATTATGACAGCACATCATACACAAGTTCTTATGTGAATAAGAACCAAAGGAATAATTCAGAATTTTTAAAACTTTCAATTTGTTTGGTCCTATCTGGGAAGTTTCATTCATACCAGCAATGTCAATTTATATTTCACCTGTGGATCAATCCCATAGCATTAAAAATAGAAATATCTTTAATAAAATATTAAAGATAATTATTAAATAATTTATTAAAGATAAACCAGAAAATTCAAGACTTCACAATGCTAAACTGGGTTAAAGGACACAGCAACCTGAAAATAACTTGAAGTTGTTCCTGGTATGATTTACAATTCTATTATGACAGCACATCATACACAAGTTCTTATGTGAATAAGAACCAAAGGAATAATTCAGAATTTTTAAAACTTTCAATTTGTTTGGTCCTATCTGGGAAGTTTCATTCATACCAGCAATGTCAATTTATATTTCACCTGTGGATCAATCCCTAGTCAAAAGGATTACTCCCTAGAGTAAGGTCAGCACGACTAAGTCCTGGATTTCTCACTCATACTGAAAACAAGCCAATAAACAGTTCAGTCTTGCAACCTACTTGTGAGTCATTCTCATACATGAATGTGTCTTCGTGGCCTGCGTACAAACAATCTGTGAAAGCCACGGCTGGGCCCAAAAATCCCTGGGTCATCTGATGTCAGGCTGCTAAACACGGCATCAGAAACTTAATATTTTGGTTCCAGCCAGCTAAAACGTCTTCCTTCTAAATAACAGTATTGCTGACAATCAGTACGAGAGTGTCATCTGAAGGACAGAACAGCATGCACAGACATTTCACACCATGCTCCCTCCAAAAAAGATGTTCACCTCTGCTGCTGCGGAGGCATACTCATTAGCTTACAACAATGGAGAACTGAGACTTCTATTATTAAAAAGTGAACTTCAGCTTGCCTGCTTCTTAAATGTGGATGACACAGACACTGTAATTCTTATTTTCGATACCAGAACTCAGCGCAGCAACAATGATTCCTGGGCTTCTGATAGCACTGTAGGTAGCAGGGAGAGAAATAACGAAGTAGCAGCAGCAGATGGGCGCCGCAGGATGGGCTCAGGCACCCCTAACTGCATCTGTCATGAGTACGGCGGGTTTCTTGTGAAGCTTATTTTACCAACGATGCAGCACAATGTGGTACGAAAGGTGAGAAACAATGTCATTTGATGCCTGCATGGGCCCATGCAGGACTTGACATATCCCATTGCATTCAGAGTCATAACAGGTATTGGTGTAATTGCAAGGCATTAAGAATCAGAATTTGGATGAATTCTTGTATTAGGGAGAATTCTTTCAGGAACATTTCCCCACAGTGCAACAAGAGATGAGATGGAATAGGTGAGATGGATGAGAAAGGGAAAAACACAGGTGTTGAAAAGCATAACGGCTGCTGTATCTTGCATGCCTGCACCTACAGACTGCTTACAGTGACCAAGGCTGTTACCTGAAGATGCCTGCAATGGTGATTAGTAGGAAATAACCGGGGATTTTGTATTTAGTTGCAAACAAAAAAAAAAGCACATTACACTGGTCTTGGTCTCAATTCTCTAAATCCAAAGAAATCCCCTGACTTCTATGAAACCATTTTAGATTCATCCCCAAAGCACACTGAGTCAGAACCTGATTCAGAAATTGTACCCTTACAGACTATAACGCACAGATTTTGTATTATGAAACAACCTGAAGACTGGTGAAACATCCACCCTGACCTTCCTGCAATATCACACCACGCCTAAAGCACCAGGACCAAATGTCATCATTCAGATTTCAGCTGTACTCTGGAGCCAGAAAACAAACAAAAAAAGGTCGTGTTTATTGCTGATTTACAAAGTCAGGCTAAGCAAACGTCGATGGAAACATGGTGCACAGCCCTCGGTAAAGAAGGTCCGAGGCCCACGCCGGGTATCTGCCCCAGCGGCCACCCCCGCTGCCTCGACGCCCCCTCCATGCCTGCGCTGGCCCCGCGGGGGCAGCCCAGGACCTGCTCCCGGCACCCCGGCAGCCCCTGCCCGCCTGCCGCAGCACGGACGGAGCCGGAGGCGGGGGGCGGGGGGAGATGAGGCCGGACGGCAACCCCCTGGCCCTACACACGCGTGCACCGCGCAGCCCATGCACTCACGGAAACCCCCGCACTCACGCAAACCCGTGGACACCCGTGCAGACCCACCCACACCCGTGCACATTCACGCACCATGCACATTCCTGCACGTTCATGCAAACCTGTGAACCACTCGCGCACCACGCACCCCCGTGCATCATGGACACCCGTGCACAGTCACGCACCCCCGTGCACACTCACACATCACGCACACCCGTGCACAACATCCGTGCAAACCCACTCACCTTGCACACCCGTGCACACGAATGAAAACCCCTGCACACTCATGTACAACACACACCCGTGCACATGCGTGCACACCCACGCACACTTGTGCACTACGCACACCCGTGCATGCCCACGCACACGGGCGCACGACGCACAGCCAGACATAGCCCAGCACCACGCACCCGACTGCACCACGCAGCCGAGCGC
>NW_008794774.1:5962672-5966106 GCF_000699145.1 Aptenodytes forsteri | reverse complement strand
GGTCTGGGCCACGGGCGGGGGGTTCCTCGGCCCTCCCCTCCCTGCGCGGACCTCGGCCTCGCCTCAGCAGCGCAGCATCCCCGGTAAGGAAGGGGGCGCCTGTCCCCACAGGACATCATCCGCGGAAATGAGCCTGCAGGGAAGAAACTGGCGGAGCAGTAAGGAGAAGAAGAGAGGAAGGCAGTAGCGGAGGGAAGGAAGATCACCGTGGTCCAGATACCTGGAGAAACATTTGTAGCCGTACCGGCTTCTTTGGGCCTGATGTGCCCCGGACCACAGATGGTAGTCGAACCCTAGCTAATTGGGATCCCTCAACAAGTGCTTTTTTCTTCTCCCGTCACAATGTCAGTGACATGTAGAAAAGTAAATCTAAAGCCTGCCCATTCTAAGCTGCTGGTGTGGCTGTTGGCTTGAAGGTAAAAGCCTAGAGCCCAGATAAAAGTCATGTACTTTGGCGGTTTCAGTGTTATAAATGCTAGTGGAACAGTAATTAACAATTATTAGGCTCTGCCAGCAAAAGCCTAAACAACATGAGCAATGTGATCCAAACATAATGATCCTTCTCTTCAGGCTGGACCACTCACTGCATATGTGTGCTGCAAATTGGCGCAGCTGAGATGCACGCTCGCAGAAAGCTCTTACCGGCTGCTTGAAAGCAGCCATGCTATGCTGGCTTTGTAATTCCATCACAACAAACACTCAACACAAGCTAGTTAGATGGGATGACAGCATTTTCAGAAGAACCTAAAGCTGTTTCTAAACTCCGTGTGGACTCGCCGTGGTGCACCACACAGGCTTGGTGCACCTAACCAAGCTGCGCTGCCGCACTTCAGGCGCACATACCATCTCCACTCCGTGAGGTATGGGCGAAGCAACTATACCACATACCCAAGCATCCAGAGGCAGAGCAATGCCTCCAGATTGCTGAGTTTTACTGACTTAATGCAGTTCGTGGAAGCGATTTGCAACGAGGGAAAGGATCTTGAACGTGAGTCATGTCAGTGCTTTTGGAATTATTACCAAAGTTGTTCATCGTGAAGAATGGCAAACCAAGAATGTCTCTCTGCTCACTGTAGAGTGGGAGATTGTAACAGCCTAGTCCTGGGCACAGTAGGAGGCACCACTTTCTGGCCTAGTCCCAAGTCCGCGGAGAAATGCTTCCATCCACTTTAGTACTAATATTATTTTAAAGGATGAAAAATGAGACCATATGGAGATTTCAGGCAAGGAGTGGGAGTTTCTTGTGCTAGCCATTGTGCTTTTGACAGGAAACTCCCACTGTACCCAGTGCTTGGGAAAGAGCTCTACAGTCTGCAAACACAGTGAGAGGTAGAAAGTAGAGCTATGAAAATTATAAATGTCATAATTGTAATTATTTATATAAAATGAAGAATATATTTCTATGTTACTAAATAACTGGAATTGAATGGTTACATTTCAGGACCTGGCATTTGCTGGCTATTTCAAAAGAGTACATTCCTGTCTGCTACAAATTTTATATGAAAATTATACAAATAAAAGAATAAATAAGAGAAAATGTGGGCATAGAAAAGTCCACCAAGTTCAGTTTCGGGGTGATAAACTGGAGATACAAGGCCTCATTTTCAAGGGTCTTATGCCCCTGCAGCTCCCACTGCAAGTTAATTGAAATTACTAGTATGCTGCCTGGCTATAAATCAGGCAAATTAGTAGTTGAATGCCCTGACTCAGCTTATATTACTGGCTGTGCATACTTGTATTCTCACAGCTGAACCTAACACTTTTACTTGTGCTCACACTTCTTTTTCTTTTTTTTCTAGAACATCTATATTCCTGGGAGCATAAAGTATTATCTTTATTAAAACACAATTTATGTGTGTCAGAGTCACTGGTCTTAAAACTACTTTGAGTAAATTAAATGGTGATACTTGTCAGCCAAGGAGAACTTAATTTAGAGTCTGCTCTTCAGTATATCATGTCATTTGTGACTTCTTCTCCTGGAGCAATCTACGTGAATAATGCTTTGAAATCAGCTTCAGTGAGATGACTTTTATTTTTAATAAACTAGTGAACAGTAACAAATGATGTTTGCCTATAATGTATCATATCTCATTTTAAAATATTTCTATATATATTTGAGATCTACACATATATATGTGTATATATGTATATTCCAACTTCAAATCCCATTTTAACATGAATAAAGGTAATAGGCTAAGCATGTCTTTTTATTCCATATGGCAAAGTAAAATTCTAACAATAAAAAAATAAATTAAGAAAATGTCATTGTTGCATATCCAAGCAATAACCACATGCAGTAAGTACTTTTGTAGGTGCAACCCTAATCCTGTCTTTTGTGCACACTGTTATGACTTTAGGTTGTTAATCACTATTGTTCTTACATAACGCATAGTTGATTCTGTAAATCTAGAACTGCATGCTACTTCTAGCAATATTTTTTTGTATTATCTGATGATTTTAAGAGCAAAAATCTTTGCTAACTTGAACCTGTCATGCAAGTACAATGGGGAGTAATACATAGGAAATATCCCATCTGTCACAAAAGGAATTGCATTTTTGATTACCGAAGAGCTGTAGTGTGACCTTGTAAATACTGATAGCGTGGCAAAGATCATACAAGAAATGCTTTTATTAACCTACATGATAATACCATGCCAAAGAATTTAGAAGAACAAGATTCTTCCCTATTCTGCCAGTTGCCCAGTCATGAACTCTTCAGTTTTTTAAAGAAGGCAAAGAAGAAAACAGGCTAAAAAAAAAAACAACCAAAAAAAATTCTTACTTATCTTCAAAGGAGCAACTAATTTGAGGTAGTTCATATTTTAAGCTACTGATTTGAGATGCCTGATTTTCAGAACCCCTGACAAGTAAGCATTGTCAGAATTAGAATCATAGAATAGAATCATAGAAATTGAGGTTGTGGAAAAGACCTCTAAGATCATCGAGTCCAACCATCAACCCAACACCACCATGCCCACTAAACCATGTCCCTAAGCGCCTCATCTACACGTCTTTTAAATACCTCCAGGGATGGGGACTCAATCACTTCCCTGGGCAGCCTGTTCCAATGTTGAACCACTCTTTCAGTAAAGAAATTTTTCCTTACATCCAATCTAAACCTCCCCTGGCGCAACTTGAGGCCGTTTCCTCTCGTCCTATCGCTTGTTACTTGGGAGAAGAGACCGACCCCCACCTCGCTACAACCTCCTTTCAGGTAGTTGTAGAGAGCGATGAGGTCTCCCCTCAGCCTCCTCTTCTCCAGGCTAAACAACCCCAGTTCCCTCAGTTATTGGGAAAGAACATTTCTGAAAACCGTGCCTTGGCTTTCTCTAGCAGAACGCACAAAATTTCACAATCTTTTTGAAAATGTAAGTCATCTAAATTGTGTTACTCAGCCAAATATGGTGTAAAAATCTTTTATGGCTAAATAGAAA
>NW_008794774.1:5946612-5962114 GCF_000699145.1 Aptenodytes forsteri | reverse complement strand
CACTTGAGGCCGTTTCCTCTCGTCCTATCGCTTGTTCCTTGGGAGAAGAGACCGACGCCCACCTCGCCACAACCCACTTTACGGCAGTTGTAGAGAGCTGTGAGGTCTCCCTTCAGCCTCCTTTTCTCCAGGCTAAACAACCCCAGTTCCCTCAGTTATTGGGAAAGAACATTTCTGAAAACCGTGCCTTGGCTTTCTCTAGCAGAACGCACAAAATTTCACAATCTTTTTGAAAATGTAAGTCATCTAAATTGTGTTACTCAGCCAAATATGGTGTAAAAATCTTTTATGGCTATCTAGATAGTAAATAAATTCCTTATAAATGTCATTGTAGCAGTCTGCACCTCACTACAGTGTTAAGCCTAACGGCAGAACAAGTTTTCCATTGATTTTTTGCAACATTTGAATGTTGGCTGTAATCTATATTTTCTTTAAGAGTCTAAACCTTGTTCCCATTCACTTTGCACCCTCATTTCAGTCTTACGTTTCTGTTACTTCATTTGGGCATAGACAAACTAAACGTGACCAATTTTTCTCAAAATCCTCATTTCATTCTTTTACAGTGCTGTTTCACTCCTATTGTCTGGCCATTCTTAGATTAATTCTCAAGTTCTCCCTCATATTTTCCTCCAAGGAACCTAAATCCATTTTACAGACAGAGAGTAAAGGGACAACACAACCAGATCATTTGTAGGGATTTGGGGGTTGGTCTACTTTCCATTATCAGGAGATGAAGATGCATAGCAGAGCTCCAGACGACTTCAGCCTCTACAGATACAGCATCTGCTAGGGTCTTTGCAACAGAGATAGAGGTAGAAATCTAGGAACCTTCCAGCAGTGGCATGAGACACAATAGCCCCCATGCTTTTGTAACTCCTTTCATAAGTAAGATGATTTAAAGATGCAACTCTGCTGCACAAAACAGAGCTCTAAAGCTAGTAAGAATTGAATCTGCAGCAGCATTCACTAACTCATACTGGCGAACTTTAGTCAAAAGGAAGAACGGCACCATTGTCCTCTGAGTTTGCTTTGTAAATCTCACATCCAAATTCTGAGCAAATTAAATATCTCTTTTAGAAACTATATGTTGCTACTGTGCAAGGTGGTACAGCTATTCTCATTCTGAAAATCATTTTGTGAAATAAGTGGAAAAATTAATTTCAGTAGGTCCCAAAGAATTTGATCCATATGTTTTTTTGATACAAGCTCCTTTTTAGAAGTTTTTTTTCTTAAAAGTCAGTTAGCTAATATTTCAACAGCACAAAGGAGTGTAAGGCATAATAAAATCCCTTGAGAAGTTGCCTACCAAAATAAAATAAAGTGCTAAAAATACAATAAAAACATTAGGAAAAAGTACTTGAGCCATAGAATTAAAAAAACTAATTGCAGGAGAATAGGGTGTGGCTGCATATTCTAGGTCCTTGCAGAATGTGCAGTGGAAACAAATCACTCTGTTCAGCACTTACGTAATAAAAGCACATTGAAAAACCAAAGGTCAATATAATCAAACAAAAAAGAAACCATCACGCATTATGAATACAAGTTTTTCAAAATAGTAACACAGAAATACCAAAATGTACTTCAGTGTTCACTCATATTTCACTGGGGAAGAATTTGGATATTTATAAAGTTACTTATGGTGCTCTGTCAATGATTTTACATCTTGGAAATCTTTGTTGATATTATCCTCACAATGCTTGTGTAAGACAGAAAAATATAAACCAACTTTACAAATGGTGACTCAAGGCTCTGAGAAAGGTTTAGTCAATCACACACAATTGCTCAGGAACCGTGTAGCTCAGTCAGAAATTCAGCCAGAAACTGATACTTGTGTGTCAGACTCCTCCTTTGAAATCTAATCGGAGCTACTCTACTACAGGTCAGCTAGCAAAGATGGGTGAATTCAAGGAGTGTAAATCAGCAGGCACTGAATAATCATATGAACATAAAACCAATGCTTAATTTAAAAAAGGGTGAAACATCATGGCCATGTAAGTATGAGACAAAGGAAACAAACAAAAAATCCTATATTGCATTATCTCTTAAAAAATGAATTCCTACATTGATTAGGAAATATCTTGGCAGCTTCTGAAGGTAAGAAGGTACACAAGACATAGGCAATAATTTCCAAGCAAGGGAAGATGGAAATGTCTAACAAGGAAAGAAGCAGCACAGAAAAATGTCAATAACCCCCATCCTCTTGTTTGAATTACAGGAGCCATTTCATTTCACTTCACACAAAGTAGGATAAACATATTTAAAAATAAAGCAGGATTAACAGCATAGTTCCTATCACTCATAGTGTTATTGTTCTTCCAAACACAATAGTAGACAAATTAAACAGCTGAATTTTCATGTTTGTTGCAAGCATAACATAGATCATCCAGGTTGAGTCACGATAGATTTACCCTTCCAAATCACCCATCTCCAGTCTCATGGATTTACAACTTCAGTTTTCTTTTTTGATAGATGATTGACAGATGAGGTTTCCTATAAAGTCCAAGAGTTCTTCTTTATAAAAGTACACTGAGCTTAATTGGACACCGTACCAATACTCTAACAGTATACTTCCTCATCATGTGTTTATTAAAGTACTGCAGGTTTTTTGTCACCATGCTCAAGAGAAAACAGGGTCTGTGTTCTTTCCATAGTACCTTGCTAACAAGCATTTTTTTGTTTGTCTTAGCTGATGACAGCCTTTTCTGACAGCACGTTTTTGATAAGATTGTTGCTGAGTGCTGCCCTGTCTGTTCCCAAAGATCCTTACGTAGTTCCCTTCCATGTTGAATGAGCTCTGTTCTTAATCCTGCTGTTCTGCACGTATGTCTTGCCTTGTCCATTTTAACTCCATATTTGAAAAATGCAGGACAATGCAATCATGAACCTTGTCATTGTGGTTTACCACCAGCAGTAAGTGAGTAAGTTTGTGTTAATTGCTCCACTGATTATGAAGAGATAGCATGGATTGGTTCTTTTCAAGCTTCAAGTCTCCTTTAATTTCAGCTTTGCCAGTAGTTCAATAAGTAGTTAGATCCCTCATTCACTGGATGCTGGCTAGTCTGGTTAATAAATAGAACTTTAAGGTACACAAAAAAAATTAATTTTCATCCACCTTCATTTTTTGACTAGCAGTTTTTATCTATGTTTTGCAGCAGCAAGCAGCCATTTCATCATAACAACTAAGGACTATCAGAAAAATGCCTGCAGACAAGACACAGGCCTTTGGCCAGTATTTCTAGCACCAGTTTTTAGCTAGGGCAGCTAGCGGCACAGAGTAACCTAGCTCAATTTCAGAGATGCCAGAGCATCTTACACAGATGCTCTGCTTATATACTTGTTGCACTGTCTAGACATTGATGTCATGTCCAGCAACACAGCTGCTCGCTCACTCTCCCCACAGTGGGATGGGGGAGAGAATCAGAAGGCTAAAAGTGAGAAAACTCGTGGGTTGAGATAAAGGCAGTTTAACAGGTAAAGCAAAAGCCGCGTGTGCAAGCAAAGCAAAACAAGGAATTCATTCACTGCTTCCCATCGGCAGGCAGGTGTTCAGCCATCTCCAGGAAAGCAGGGCTCCATCACATGTAACGGTGACTTGGGAAGATGCCACCATCACTCTGAATGTCTCCCCCTTCCTTCTTCCCCCAGCTTTATATGCTGAGCATGACATCATATGGTCTGGAATGTCCCTTTGATCAGCTGCGGTCAGCTGTCCTGGCTCTGTCCCCTCCCAACTTCTTGTGCACCCCCAGCCTACTTGCTGGTGGGGTGGTGTGAGAAGCAGAAAAGACCTTGACTCTGTGTCAGCACTGCTCAGCAATAATGAAAACATTCCTGTATTACCGACACTGTTTCCAGCACAAATCCAAAACATAGGCCCATACCGGCTACTATGAAGAAAATGACCTCTATCCCAGCCAAAACCAACACACTTAGTAGTCCAGAAATCGCAAGAGTGGATTTTGGATACCTTCAGGTTGTTTCTTGTGCAGACAAGAGGCATGCACACACATGCACGTGCTTGTGTGTGTGCAGTAGAATAAGAAACCTGCCTTAGGTGTGCACCTAGCTCAGATTTTTGAATTAAAAATTTAACCAGCAGAAGAGTCAGGCTTAATTACTCATATTCTGTCACTTGCCTATTTGCAACAGACTATCAGCTACTAAGCTGCACAGATGTTAGCACAGCCACATCCCCAACTCCCAGGAGGAAGAGCACAGCAAAAAGGTAGGCATCATTTGTTCTTGACGAAATTAACGAGTGCTCCTTGTGATCTCTCTGTGGTGAGCAGTCCCTCACAGTACTGTACCAGCAAGACTGTCATAAATAAAGCACTGCAACAGGCATAGTCTTATTTCAGATAACTTAATCTAATGTATGCATAGTGATATATTTCATCTGTTTGGTTCATTACAGCTTACATTACATATAGATAAATAAGGATCTATGAGATTGTGCAGAGTGAGAAATCACAATTGCTTGAATGGACTAATATATATACACATGTTGCAAAATTCTTACTCAGTTTTTCATTTCTGTGCTATAAGTCCCGTTGTACCTAAGTGAACATTTTATATTTGTTTTTATTTTTAGTCCACTGGAGGTGTTTTTAAGTATTTTAACCTTTAGAAACTTTTAGCCTATTATCTTTGTCTCACTGGGATGCATGCACAGCTAATACAAACTAATGTAGACCTTCTAAAGAAACTTCTGGCTATTGAGACTACAAGCCCTGAGAATAAGTGACTGGCCAGTTTTTCCAGACTTTCTGCTCACCTTTCTTTTGTGGAAGCATAGGTTGGTTAATAGATGACGAAACATTCCAGGTAGGTGGGGTGGGAGAGAATTACAGAAATACTAAATGGAACTGGTGAACCTCCAATGTACTCTTTTTTAGGAACATTATTAAGGTGAAAATATCTTCAGAGATTCAAATTACCAGTGCAGTTAGCAGGAAACAAACAAAGTTTCATAGCAGAGTATATTAAAATATGAGCTTTAAAGAACAAACAGCTCTTCCAGCTCTGCAGCAATAGCTGGAGCAGTGAATTCTGGTTCAGTGATGCGCCATCAGCTCTTAACCTCTGTCAGAACAAAATGCACAATTTCTTGCCCACATAGCTATGTTTCACAGTATTACTGTAAATCTGTGTGAGGTTTTGGGCATGGACTGGTCCTTCTGTACTGTTGAATGTCCAATAATAACTGTAATGAGACAGCATTAAAATCATACTGTGTCCAATTGTTCGTATTGTTGTCCACAGGTTCAGAGGCTATCCCATCTGTGTCTATTTGATGTACTGAGAAGAATTATATGCCAACCTTGACATAGATTAGTAATGAAGGTCACAGATGTTATGACCTATTCCCAGCGGTCCTTAATGCAAGAATGACGTTAAGACATTAATGCAAGCATATGGCTCCACAAGCTTGAAAATTAACATTAGTTTGGTCTAATTGCAGAAAGAGTGTTTCTGAGACTTTCATCTGGATCAAATAGGCCAGACAAAGGACAACAGAAGCAATGAAAGAGCGATTGGTGTACTCAAAGGCTTCAGCTGAAATAAGATGATCCTGGAACATCTTGATTTTGACCTGCTGCTTTGGATATTTAGTAGTGTGAATGAAACACCCAAGTCCCTCTCCCTCCCTTCCGAGCTTTTTTTTTCTTTATTTTTTTCCCTTTCCACTAGGTAGGTAAGGATTAACAGCTCCAGTAAAAACCTTGCAGTAATTATCACCTAGGAATGCTATGTCCTGTACCATGTAACAGATGCCAACTAAGTACTGAGCCAGGGACCTCAATCACAAACACATGTGCCTTGAGTTCTCTAGCCTTGATGTTCAAGCTGGGAGGAAAGAGGCCTTTGCTATGCAGCATACATCATGCCCCCATTAAGCAGAATGTTCCTACACTCACTTGGTTTGGTGCTGTAAAAGCTGTGTTAATATGAGCCTAGGATGCCCCAGGTTCTCGGTCTTGTGTCACCCTCCCCTTAGTGAGCAAACTCGCACAGATCGCTGGATAAGAGAAGCTGAAACAGGGAGAGCATCCAAACCAGAGCTTGGCATCACCCACACAGCTTTCACTTTATAGATTCCTTTCTGTTAATTAAGTAATCAGTACACTTCTCTCAGCTATCAAGATGATTAATATTCCATCTTTTCCCTGCATATATGCTATAACCACATTTCTCTATTCTTGTATAGTCATCTGTGTAACTTTGAACAACAACTCCTTGCACAAAAGAAATAAGTTAGGCAAAAAAAGTGTCCTTTACTATTCAATGGTGGATTATACAGTCCAAAGACACAGTATTTAGCAAACTTATAAGCATTTTCCCAGTTTTCCCAGTGGGCTAGCCTTCCTCTACTTTGTGTTCAAGTGTGATGTCACAAGGCCAAACCCACACTATGTTGGAAGTACAACTCTGATTTGCGTGAAGGTGCAGCAGTATTGGAGGCTATGGAAATCTGTAAGGTAGAAAGAAATAGACATCCTCAATTCATGTAAGCATATAGTATTGAAAACAAGAAAAAAAAATTGTAAACATTCAGGAATAGTATTCTTCTCGCCTGGCTACAGTTACATACAGCAAAGACACAGAATGATAGAGTCATAGAACGGTTTGGGTTTGAAGGGACCTTAAAGATCATCTAGTCCAACCCCCCTGCCATAGGCAGGGACACCTTCCACTACATCAGGTTGCTCAGAGCCTCATCCAGTCTGGCCTTGAATGCTTCCAGGGAGGGGGCTTCCACAGCTTCTCTGGGCAACCTGTTCCAGTGTCTCACCACCCTCATAGTGAAGAATTTCTTTCTAATATCTAATCTAAACCTACCCTCTTTCAGTTTAAAACCGTTATCCCTCATCCTATCACTACACTCCCTGATAAAGAGTCCCTCCCCATCTTTCCTGTAGGCCCCCTTCAGGTAATGCTATAAGGTATCCCAGAGCCTTCTCTTCTCCTGGCTAAACAATCCTAACTCTCTCAGCCTGTCCTCATACGGGAGGTGCTCCAGCCCCCTGGTCATCTTCGTGGCCTTCCTCTGGACCTGCTCAAGCATCCCATCTTTCCTGTAGGCCCCCTTCAGGTAATGCTATAAGGTATCCCAGAGCCTTCTCTTCTCCTGGCTAAACAATCCTAACTCTCTCAGCCTGTCCTCATACGGGAGGTGCTCCAGCCCCCTGGTCATCTTCGTGGCCTTCCTCTGGACCTGCTCAAGCATGTCCATGTCTTTCCTGTACTGAGGACTCCAGAGCGGGACCCAGTACTCCAGATGGGGTCTGCTCTACACCAGAGCAGAGTAGAGGGGCAGAATCACCTCCCTCGACCTGCTGGTCATGCTTCTTTTGATGCAGCCCAGGATACAGTTGGCTTTCTGGGCTGCGAGTGCACATTGCCGGCTCATACTCAGTTTTGCATCCACCAATACCCCAAAAAGTCCTTCTTGGCAGGGCTGGTCTCAATCCACTCATCTCCCAGCCTGTATCCATGTTTAGGATTGTCCCAACCCATGTGCAGGACCTTACACTTGGCCTTGTTGAACTTCATGAGGTTCACAGAGGCTCATCTCTCTAGCCTGTCAAGGTCCCTCTTGATGGCATCCCTTCCCTCTACAGTATCAACCACACCACTCAGCTTGGTGTCATCCACAAACTTGCTGAGGGTACATCTAAGCTATCTCTACAGACTCTTTTTAATTAACAAAGAGAGATATTTAGAGCAGAAGTTACCTGATTTATCTGTCTGTTTTCGGATGACATGAACTGCCTTCCAGATATGACTATTCTCTCAATGGGATCTAAAAGATAACTATACAACCAGCTTAGATGTAGACTTTTTACAAAGCAGATGCCTAAAATTAGGTGGCAATAATATTGCTGGGGACAGAGGAGAAGAGAAGAGAAGACAGTGGGGGGTGGGGTGTCAGTACATTTGTTTATTGTATTAAAAATACAAAAGAGATGCAGAAGACAGATTTTCACAATGGTATAGGTATAAACAGAGGTGTTTCCATTTACTGCTAACTGGAGGTTGTATGATTAAACTGGTCGTTGACACTCACATATCAGACAATGTTAGGCTTTCGAGATAGAGAATTCAGACAGGGTTTCACAACTTACCTGATGCATCCACAGGATGCAATTCCTTCCCTAGAGAGACTCTGCAAACTACTATGAAGATATTATTTAATTCATTACAAAAGTAACCCTAAATCCTCATAATGATGGAGGGGGAAAGGAGAGACTGAAGAGCCAATTAGAGAAATTAGAGAAATAATTAGAGACAGAAGCGTTTGCAATACCTATTTTATAATATTTGAGGAATCATTGTAATTTGAAAGTTCCTCGTCTTTTTTCTTTTTTTTTTTTTAGTTTGCAGCTATTTCAGATACTGTTCAGTCTATTTTACCATTTGAATACTACAGCTACTTGTTGAAAAAGTCACTTGTTTGATTTTTTTTTTTAAACTTATAAGTGATCTATATTTCCTGTCCAACAGCAAGTTTAAAGAGGCAAGTCTTGAACTGAAGGCTGCTTACATCATATCTGGAAGAAAAGGTTTTGAGATGAGAAATCACTAACTTAAAAATGTATACCTTTGGAAGCAAAAATCTCTAATCACCCCTTTTCTGCATAGCTTGAAAGAAACATCATCTGTGGATGCAGTATCTCTTGCAAAGTGCAAGATACGTTGCAGAGTGTAACGTATCTCTGTGCTCTTTGCCAGCGATGCCACATTCACTACTGATCAGTAAATTTGTCTTTTACATATAGCACCAATGTACACTGAGGTTCTTCTACACTGCCGAAACAATACCTCAAAATCAGTAAGAACTGTGCTGTTATACATATTCCACATTTTTAAACAATATTTCTGCTGGAATGTGTTTCACTTTCTAAAGGAAATACTGGGTGGGAATGAGGAAGAAAGATTGCAGGCTGATGATGCTTTGGGAGAGCAGGTGAACTAATAAAAGGAAAAAGAGATCTGGTTAACATGTTAGGAAATGGATGGTGTCTCCCCTCCCAGTTAAACAAATGTAGGTATGGTTTGCTGAAGTCCCAGTGAGACTTCCATAAGAGATAAACACTGTGTATGTAAACAGCAAAAGTGAGATATATTTAATTGAGTACCCATGATATTTTGTTGAAATGCACACAGAGCGTATTTTACAGTTAGGTTGTTGGAACAAAGGATACGGTTAGGAAAATCAGGCAGGTTTTTGGTACATTTAGAAGCCTCAATGACTTTGTGCAGAAGACTTCTTTTTCCAAGTATGCCAGTCTGGATGTCTAATAAAAGGGAGTACCTCTCTCTGCATACTTGAGGGACCTGCTAAAAGATGGTTTTAAACTTTCAGGACTGCAGTCCTTGCTCAGCACATTAAGTAAAACATAGTACCGACATTCTGCCCTGAACTCTGCTTCTATTGCTTCTTGGTCTATGCTTCTTAGATTAAATATCCATATTGAAAGGAAAACCCATTTTAAGAATCCCTATTTTCGTGCACACTTTCCCTTGCAAACTGAATTTTAAACCTAGTGAGAAAGTCAGGCCTGCTGTAAAGGAGATGGAAGCAGTGAAGAATCAGTGTCTTCCCCAGGATTGCATTTGGGTTCTTGAAGTTAAATAAAAAAAAAAAAAAAAGAGGCAGATTGTGCAATGAACTAATCCAAGCATTAAAACTACTTTAGTTTCTTCTTCTGAAGAACAGTGATTTGCCTTAGGCCTGCGCTGAAGAGAAATGCATAGATGCTCCTTTCCCTCTGTTGTTTGGTCTTTCAGAGTGCATTAGGGTCTCTAGAACTGCTCAAAGTGGTACTGCCCTGCACTTGCCTCTGCCAATTGGAAACTGACTTTGGATCATGGGTCACGTAGCACAGTACTGTCATCAGACCATTCTTACTAAGGTCATTTTAAATACTCGGTCAACATCAGCGCATACAAGACAAAATAGGCCAGCTGCTCCCAGATGTTGATGGCATGCCAAGAGTCCAAGCTGATAGTCAGAAATGAACAATTGAAGGAAGCACTTACTGCTTTCCCATTCAACGTCCAAGACATCAGGCAGTGCCAAACTATAAATATCTTCATCTCAAGCTGCTTAAGGTCAGTGAATTAGCATTAAGAATGAACAATCATTAGTGCATTAAACTCTCACATCATCACGATTAGTGGACCTGCTTAGAAAGCAAAAAAGTATAGAATAACTGCCACCGAGGAATTAAATCCTTCAACTGTATATTGTGATTCTGTGCTTAAAGAATAATAGGCTAAAATTTTTGCAGCTTTATTCTTACAGCTCTTAGCAGGTTCTTATTTTAGATCACTTCCAAAATCACGGTATTGTGCTTTCTAGAGTTATTCATAGTATGTGGGAAAGGGCCAAGCACAATTGTTATTCTAAGGAGTACTTACAAAAAGTCCCAAACCCAAATCCAAATCTTCCCAATTCCTATTCAATGTGATCTCTCCATTACGTTGCTTTTAACATTATTTGTATCATGTATTTAGATAGTTCCAGTTATACCACTATAAAAAGAGGTTAAAGAACTGTAATATATCAGATAAGGTACCCAACTTGTATTAATCATCCAAAGAGCAGTCTTTCACATAAATTTTCAAAGCAGTCATTGACAAACTCACAGCCATGAAAGCTGTCTTTCTTTGTATATTTCATCCTGTCCCTCATTCACTAAACAAACTATTTTCCTACTGACTTTTCTTTTTGTTCTTTCATAATCATTCTTTCCCTGCATATTTTATCTTTTGGGTGCCATGTTATACATTTGCCTTGATTCCTCTTGACAGTTCTTGACAGCTTTTTTGCTCTCCAATTCTCGTTAGATTTGACTGCATCTGTATGCCGTCTTTGCCCTTTGATCTTTCAATTTCTTTCCCTTCAGTCACGAGGATGTGGTAGGAAGTTACCTGCATCTGGTGGGAGGATACTGTTCTTTCTCACGGTGGAGAGAAAGGAAACTAGAAAAATTGATGTCCAAATCTTCAAACAAACTTGCTTAAAAATAATGGCCTGTGCTTATGGGTTCCTTCAGAGATAAAGCTAGGGGATTAGTGAATCCAAATACATTATCATCTTAAAGAAGTTGATTACTGCTGTGTCTGGTCTCATTCAACCCATGAGTAAGATTTGCATGTGTATGCTTCTATCAGCTAATGGTTACCAATACATTTTTTTTATTTGAAATATAAAAGCCAATATATGGAAAGGCTTCAGATGGAAATTTACACGTTGCCTTACTTAGTAGATGAAGGCAGGATTAGTGAGAGATTTTGATTATTGCAAAATGATTCGTCAAATACAAGAAATAGCATATTATCTGTGCAAAAGTGACAGAGTCATTTCCGAAGGGGAGGCAGAATTATAGGATTATTTCCAAAGCTGTCTCCTCTTTGATGAGTGCAGTGATCTTAATCTGAATGGAGTTTCCAAAGAGAAAATTGAGCACAACAGAAGAATAGTTTGCCAACTTTGAATCCCTTATGATCTAGTTATCAGTGGATAAGCACCTATGCTTTTCAGCTGGAAATAAAGAAAGAGAAAGAAGACCTTTGGATTTGCCTTTTAAAACAAACATAAGAAGCATTGATCTCCTTCATTTCTACTCCTTGTATCTTTACAAATTTTGTAGCAGTGTCCTGTGCTTAGATTTCAAATTAAAACACCTTGTTTGAGTTAAGAGCAATTTCAACATCACTAGCTAACCTCAAGGCACTCTCCTTCTTTGTGTCATGATCTTCACAATGGGGGCTGTGACCGTTCACACCAACCCTGGCACTCTACCACTATAAAAAGAGGTTAAAGAACTGTAATATATCAGATAAGGTACCCAACTTGTATTAATCATCCAAAGAGCAGTCTTTCACATAAATTTTCAAAGCAGTCATTGACAAACTCACAGCCATGAAAGCTGTCTTTCTTTGTATATTTCATCCTGTCCCTCATTCACTAAACAAACTATTTTCCTACTGACTTTTCTTTTTGTTCTTTCATAATCATTCTTTCCCTGCATATTTTATCTTTTGGGTGCCATGTTATACATTTGCCTTGATTCCTCTTGACAGTTCTTGACAGCTTTTTTGCTCTCCAATTCTCGTTAGATTTGACTGCATCTGTATGCCGTCTTTGCCCTTTGATCTTTCAATTTCTTTCCCTTCAGTCACGAGGATGTGGTAGGAAGTTACCTGCATCTGGTGGGAGGATACTGTTCTTTCTCACGGTGGAGAGAAAGGAAACTAGAAAAATTGATGTCCAAATCTTCAAACAAACTTGCTTAAAAATAATGGCCTGTGCTTATGGGTTCCTTCAGAGATAAAGCTAGGGGATTAGTGAATCCAAATACATTATCATCTTAAAGAAGTTGATTACTGCTGTGTCTGGTCTCATTCAACCCATGAGTAAGATTTGCATGTGTATGCTTCTATCAGCTAATGGTTACCAATACATTTTTTTTATTTGAAATATAAAAGCCAATATATGGAAAGGCTTCAGATGGAAATTTACACGTTGCCTTACTTAGTAGATGAAGGCAGGATTAGTGAGAGATTTTGATTATTGCAAAATGATTCGTCAAATACAAGAAATAGCATATTATCTGTGCAAAAGTGACAGAGTCATTTCCGAAGGGGAGGCAGAATTATAGGATTATTTCCAAAGCTGTCTCCTCTTTGATGAGTGCAGTGATCTTAATCTGAATGGAGTTTCCAAAGAGAAAATTGAGCACAACAGAAGAATAGTTTGCCAACTTTGAATCCCTTATGATCTAGTTATCAGTGGATAAGCACCTATGCTTTTCAGCTGGAAATAAAGAAAGAGAAAGAAGACCTTTGGATTTGCCTTTTAAAACAAACATAAGAAGCATTGATCTCCTTCATTTCTACTCCTTGTATCTTTACAAATTTTGTAGCAGTGTCCTGTGCTTAGATTTCAAATTAAAACACCTTGTTTGAGTTAAGAGCAATTTCAACATCACTAGCTAACCTCAAGGCACTCTCCTTCTTTGTGTCATGATCTTCACAATGGGGGCTGTGACCGTTCACACCAACCCTGGCACTCTAATATTTTCCTCCAAGAAAAAAAAAAAAAATTATGTGCTGTTATTATGTTTTGAGAACTGGTCTGAAGGGAAGAAAAGTTTTTCAGACACAAACAATTTTCATTTACCATAGTAGAGTAAAACATTTGAAACTCTGTGTCACAAAATAGTTTTGAATTTTGCTGTAACAACAGTTTGTTTGGTTTTTTAAATGAGACTGGGCACTCACAATTTTAATGCCTACAATGCTGTTAGCACTTATGGAAACTGGGCTTTAGGTGCCATTGAATCCAAAGCTTCATAGAGCCAACAATTTTTCTATTGCACTTAAGACTAATTTGCTCCTTTGTGAATATTTCTGGCAGTATTTAGGACCTCACAGGGCATTTCTACAGGAGGGTAAATTTGTAGGAGGCACCTGAAAAGTTCCGTGGTGCACTTGCTAAACTGTTTCCATTACACTGCTGTGAGGTAACCTACCAAATCTGCAGTGTAGACATATCCAAAAGGTCAGAATCAGAGTTGAAACCATCTGTACACCCAAAGGTAAAACTGACGGCTGTGTTCGTAAAGCTCAGTGTTTTAACAGTGTATAGTATATAAAAAAACAGTGTCCATAGTATATAAAAAATGATATGGTTTTCTACAGGTTCCAATAAATTCTAATTTTGGGATCTTCTCCAGCCTTAGCACTCTAAACATGCTTAAACAGATTGAAAGATATGTTTAGCATGCAGCAACCAATAAGGACTACTTAGATTTCTGTGTTCCCCAAAGTGAAATCTTTATTATGTTTAAATCAAAGGGGGATCTTACTTCTGATGCCAAAAGAATCTGACCCATATCTTCATTCTTGCTGCATAGGAGAACCTGAATTTAGAAGCCAGTATTACATCTGGGTGTGGACAGTGCGCCTTGGTATACAAAGGCTGTTGCAGGTGAATGCAAAGTAAGTAGATCTCTCACAGGAAGATTAAGACATGAGGATGAAGTTCCTGCCACGTCTTCCTCCTCCCCAAGTTTGTGGGTTTTCTGCCCTCCTTCCCTCCCCCTCCATGCTACAACTGGCTGGATTTCTGCATCTCTGTAGCAAGCTGAGTCAGGAAACTGACACAGCTGAAAAGTAACCAAAGGAAAGAAAAAAGGTTCAGTTTGTATTTACCTACATAGCCACTAGCACTAGCCCAAAGGCAGTAGCAGGACATGCAGCCAAAGCAGGGAGTGATGGAAAGATCATCACTTTTAATGGCAGCCAGCATTTCTATTGGTTTAGAGTAACTGTAAAACCACAACCTGAGCAATGCCTGGTCACCACTTAGAGAGGAAAGAAACTCTAATGGGGAAGATGGAGCAGTTAAAAGCCCCACTATAGTTTAAAATCTGTGCAGACAGGTAGAGACTTTGGGTCTGTAGAGATGTGTATTGGAAAAGTTTTAAACAGAAGTTCACTTTGCAACCAGAAGAGAAGACAGTAGTTGGTTTTGAAGGATGTGATAAATTAAACGCCTTTTAGTTAAGTTGGGCAATGGCAACTGAATTCTATGAAACCAGGGAGAATATAAACCAGCACTCCATATAAAAGTGAAATGTAAGAAAACAGTTCTATTTTAAACAAAGTGCAAAGAGAGCATGTGGCTAAACTCATTTAAAAAACCGTGTTATGATTTTGGAGGCCTGAATACCTACGGAGAGAGCGGATCAGGAGCAGATTCTGAGACAAGAAGCTCAGAGATGTTACTGGGGTCAGGCGGGGAGAGGGGAACACAATGAATTACTGACAGAACAATAAGACTTTGTCAGGAACAGGAAGTCAGAGTCTGTAATGAAGCTAAGTGAGAGTTCACAGCACTTTGTAACTGAGCATCCAATACTACAAGAAACAAGATCTGAGGAAGACAGGTGTTATGGTTCATCCCCAGTGGGCAGCTGAGCCCCACGCAGCCACTCGCTCACTCCCCCCGCAGTGGGATGGGGGAGAGAACCAGAAGGGTAAAAGTGAGAAAACTCATGGGTTGCGATAAACACAGTTTAATAGGTAAAGCAAAAGCTGCGTGCATGAGCAAAGCAAAACAAGGAATTAATTCACATCACCCACCAAGTGCACCCAGGTCCTTGAGCAAAAGCAATCCCACGGATGGGTTTGCCTTTGCCCAAAGCAGGAATAACCCAGACTGTCTTCCCCAGCATATTTTTAATGTGCACTATCTACAGTACGTAAAAGTTTTGACTGGGCAGGGCCTGCTCGATTGGCAGATCCCCTAGCGTTGACTAACCAGGTGGCCTTTGTTAAATGTGTATCCCAAGGTTTGAACGTCCCACCACCCATTGCTCTCAGCGTAGTCTTTAACAGTCCATTGTATCATTCGATTTTCCTGGAGGCTGGTGCATGATAGGGGATGTGATACACCCACTCAATGCCGTGCTCTTTGGCCCAGGTG
>NW_008794774.1:5936890-5942438 GCF_000699145.1 Aptenodytes forsteri | reverse complement strand
GACTGATGCCCAGCCAGTCCCCGAGCAGCGGCCCCCCCGGCCAGCTTTCCCCAGTTTATGTACTGAGCATGACGTCACATGGTATGGAATGTCCCTTTGGCCAGTTTGGGTCAGCTGTCCTGGCTGTGCCCCCTCCCAGCTTCTTGTGCACCTCCAGCCTTCTCAGTCGGTAGAGCATGGGAAGCTGAAAAGTCCTTGACCAGTGTAAGCACTACCTAGCAACAACTAAAACATCGGTGTGTTATCAACATTGTTCTCGTCCTAAATCCAAAACACAGCACTGCACCAGCTACTAGGAAGGAAATTAACTCTATCCCAGCTGAAACCAGGACAAAGATTCAGAGTGATAAGCTTATCCTGATCTAGCAATACCATCAGAATTTAAATAAATTTTTTATCTTCTGTGCACTTTCCCCTTCAGCTACACTAGTATCAAATCCATGGTCTAAATCAACCTCATTCACGGGTTAACCATTAACGGTTAGACTGCTGCTCTTTGGTCATAAATTGTTGCCTAAATTCAAAGATCTCAACATTATCCCATTCTCAGAGTAAACTCGATCATTTATCCTGTGACTTGAGTTTGATTAGGAATCGGCATCTAAAGCATAGTCCTCTTCTTCATTAAAATCTATCACTTTTTCCTGATTGCCTTCTTGGTTTTATGGTGAGTTATAAAATTTTAATATAAATATTAGTAATTAATAATTAATAAGCTGATCAGAATAATTATGGCCAAATAGTTTTCTCTAAGAAAATGTTTTTTTATCAATGACACCTGATCTTTTTTCATAAGCAGAATTAGGACAGGTAGCTTGAATGGGCAACTGTATGAAGACTAGAACATATCTAATGCCTAGTATATATCTAACAATCAAGTTCAACTCACAGCAGTTATCAAATGGTTTATATTTTTCCTTTTACTTTAAGGCGGTTGTTATGGCAAATGAAAGCTACAAAAAGATGAGCTCATTAGGAAGGGTCAAGGGCAGACAAGGGAGAACGTACACATGTATATTTCATTAAGCCAATAAAAATGATATATAAACCACTGCGGTGTCAGAAGCAATTTACTGCTACTCAGGGTTGAAGCCTGCTGGAAATTTCATGAGCGTCAATCAGGATTATTTTGTGGGACCATCTATAGATGTGTTACAATTGATTTGTTTTCCTCTCTCTATTTTGATAGACTGCTGTGTAACCCCTGTAAAGTAAGTGCCATTGGATATTTCACAAGAAGGGAGGTTTGTTTTTCTATCATCTATCCACACTTCCTTTTAAACCAAGTCATTGATTACTTAGGGGACATCAGCAGCTGATGAAAAGGTGAGACACTTTTCATTCACTTGTTGGAAATTCACTGTATTTTTAGCAGTATTTTAGGATTTATGACTCCAACCTACAGACTGTAAAAGAGGCATATTCTTTTTCATTTATTTGTGTAACATTTCATACATTATCAGCAAATGTTATGCAGTAAAGAACCACACACATGAACAATGAGTCACTACCCTTTTTCAGTCAGCAGGTTACAGAGGAATAGAGCTTAAAAGTGAATAGCCATTATTTGTCCCTGTCACAAAATCTTCTTAAAAGTTTGGAGGAATAGGGACTGAAGGAGTGAGTCAATGTCAGATTTGATAACTGGATAATGTAAAAGTTATGTTAGAATTATGATAGGTTTGCATCTCAGTTTATGAAATTAAAATTTTTTTAGAACTATATTCTATATTAGTGTGCTTTTTTCCTTGGAATTGTTTGTAAGAGACATAATCTAACTACTGAAAAGTGCTTCTCAGGTTATCTCCTTGCTGCAGAGTTTTCCCATCCTTGTCATAATATCTGCACAGACTTCCAGTTCTTTGAGCATAGATTCAAAACAGAACCACTAGTCATTTAGGTTTAGGTATCTGAAGTACAACCTACTGGCACAAGACACTGTGCAGCAAAGCAGCATGACAGGAGAAGTAAAAAGTAGCAAAAGCAGCGTGGGTGCCCATCTCAGCTAAAATAAACATGAACTCCACAGGTTGTCATATCTGATTATGATCTGTGATCTGCGTGGTGCGGCACTGGAAAACAGAGTTCTGTTCTTTATGCATGACTTGGACTATGGCTGATTCATTCCATATCTCTGGAAGGACACAGTAATCTTGTCCCCAGATTTCAGTTCCTTAGGTGTAAAGTGTTCCTCGGGTGTAAGACATAAATAATACTAGATAGCTCATACCTATGTGTTGGCTTTTATCATTGAGTTTAAATATTAATTACCAGCCAGATGCTGATGCTAGTCTGGTTCCAGATGCTGCCACCATGTGCCAGTCTCCATCATACAACTCTGAAGATGAAAACTTACTGATCTCAATAGTTTGTGGACAAAGGTACTTCTTAGATTGTGGTTGTCAGAATTAGGCTTTGATTAGCTTACACCTGCAACACAGAACATCCTCCAGTTCAAAGTCATAACTAAGAAGGTGTTTTGGAGGCTACTGGAAAGCTGTTGAAGAGTAGACTTCGCATATACAGGAAGGTGGGAGACTTCATTCAGGTAATGATTGTGACAAAAATTATGATATTAAAATTACTACTAGACTATGTTTACTGTTCAAGGAAAGTGATTTGTTTTGAAGAACTGAGCAGTCTCTGGTACTTTACCTATTTCTGACTAAGTACAGGATCATATTCTGAGTTTAGTGCAAAGATAAAAATTAACAGCACACATCCAAAGACAATAGGAGAAATAAATCATAATGAATCATTATGGTTTGGAAAAGAGCAATGAATCAAAGAAAATACTGCCTATAACAATTTACAGAAAAAAAAAGGAAAGTCGTATGAAGGTGTCAGACCACCTCCTGCAAATAGCCTCTGTGTCATAGCAAACAACAAGTGACTTGACAAGGTCTTAACTTGTTCAGAATAGGAGGGATCCTGCCCTTTCATTGCTCTGCTAAACACATGACATGTCAAGATCCAAGAGAGCTCTGAGAGTAACAAAAATGCAGAACTGAACTTAAAACATAGGCAAGACAACTTCTTCAAAATCACCCCCAAATGGATTGTTTTGAGACTTTTCTTCTGTAGAATACACAGCGGATGCAGATATGAGAAGGCAGGAAGGAGGCATTGCTACTCATCTGATGCTTGCACTGCATCATCATTCTTCATTCTTCTCACAACATAGTCAGCAGAGATTCAAGAGGCCACTTAATACCAAGGGGACTTCTAGTGTGCTTACAATTCAGCACATGCTCAGTTCCCCTCCTCGTCTGGGTTGCACCACTGCAAACCCCTCATATTGATGAATACTGAAATCTCCCTCTTAAACAGAGAGCATATATTCAACTCTCAACAAACTGCATGTGTCAGCCAGTAGGTAAGCCAGGGTCATATGAAACCACACAGAAAGTTAGTCTGCAGTGTATCAGGATAGAGTTTGTACTCTGCCTTGAAGTCTCAATCTAAATTATTAAATCATCACTATGCCAAGAGCCTGCTGAGTTTCTGTCATAATGCCAGGTTAATTCTGAATCAGACCTCACGATTGACTTATAAATCCTCTTTGCATAGCACTTTAAATACAGATGCTATTTTGGGGGAGGTTAATACCAGGAAAACCCCTTATCCAGTTAATTCAATGCAAAAAGAAGCCTTGTGATGGAACTTAGCCACTTCCTGTACCCTACTTGGCTTCATAGTGTGTACTTCAGTGCCATCCAGTGTTAGACACAAGATCATTTACCTAAAAAAAGTAATCTCTGCTTCTTTAATACTCCAGTTCCTGATTTACCTCTCCAAGTTTACAGTATATATGTCCAATAGCCACCCAGTTACTATTTTAAAATCTTATAGAAATGTTCAATTTTAAATTCAATTACAGAATTTCAAATGCTAAACATAGAAAAGGAAGAGAATCACAGTGATCTGAGCAATTCTGTGTCCTGAAAAAGTGAAAGAACATTTGAGTCCTATTTGTCTTAGTGGCGGTTCAGGTCAATTGCAAAAAAGGTGCTCCCTGTTCGTTCATTGTTTGGAGAGGAGGTCTATATTACCTGGAGGACATGGCTGTTTCAATCTCAAAAGACTGAGAAATTATTCTGTAACCACTTCCTTCCATAGGAAGCCCCACTAAAGTCTTCCTCTGAAGGAGAATATTTTATTGACAGAATATTTTAAAAAAATTATCATTGCTTATTTTTCCATTTGAACTGACAGACAGAGGAAGAGACCATGGCATTTCATTGTGCTGTATTTTAAAGATGATGAACATCAGTCAGTGCTGAACTGGGGTACTAGATTTTTTTCATGAGCTCTAGTAGTTCAGAGGCACACTTCACAGGCATTCTTATCTAGTATGCATTACTTCTAAAACAATATGAAGACAACAACAACTAGATCAATGACATATGAACATTCATTAACTTCACAGCCATGTAATCCTACCTGTGAAGACTTGGAAAGCCAGATCAGGATGAGAGCAGGAGCCAAGAAAGAGTAACGAATCAAAGCAAAACTAAGAAAGGACCAACACAAGGGAGTCTTATGGGCTGAAGTGGGAAGTGAACTCTGCTCTGCAGGAAAAGCAAGTAAAAGTGCTGTCAGAGCCATGAGGCTCTTCTGGGAACCTTCAGCTGGCACCCCCAGCCCCTCAGTTCAGGAGCCCACCTGAGCTCGGGCTCAGGCACCAGTCCTGGGCTGAGCTATGCTGTAGGAGTGCCTACCTCCTGCTGCTGCTGAATTGGTGTTCGGTTTTCCCGGGCTGACGCTGGACATGAATCATCACTTCACTTTGCCTGATGATTGCAGGCCTGTCACTCAACCGGTGGCTGTCAGCACCCTGCTCTCACAGCTCTCGGGCGTGTGCTATGGGAGCCATCTCACCACGTCTGGGACCGGGTGCTGGAGGAGACTGTGCTTCTGGAGTACACACATGGCCTCTGTCACAGGCATGGCAGGGCCCAGGGAAGTCAATGGGGTGGAGCCCTAGTTCATAGTATCTTTGGGTTTTCAGGTCATTAAGCTAGTCTGTTCTGTCTGAAACAGATCACAGGTCCCCGGGGCTAGCTCATGTCTTGCTTGTGCCAGTTAGTAGCCTCACTTGCTTTTTAGTGCTGGGAAAACATGCATGATAATAAGAGAAATTCACAAGAGAAATTCCTGTCTTGAGCCAGATGCTGTACAGAGAACACAGCAATGCACTCCCAAATCAGTAAATTTCTTATGTATATGATATTCTGCTAGTACAACAATTACTTTTCTTCAGAAGTTAAAAGTCTAATTTTGAAAAACAAGTACAGAATCAGCAGCTTCACTATGTGAACACCTGTCGTGGTTTAACCTCAGCCGGCAACTGAGCACCACACAGCTGCCCACTCACTCCCCCCCTGCCGCTGGTGGGATGGGGGAGAGAAGAGTAAAAGTGAGAAAACTCGTGGGTTGAGATAAAAACAGTTTCATAATTGAAAGAAAATAAAATAATAATAATACTAACAACAACAACAATAATAATATACAAAGCAAGTGATGCACGATGCAACTGCTCACCACC
>NW_008794774.1:5887392-5933754 GCF_000699145.1 Aptenodytes forsteri | reverse complement strand
TAGGAAGGAAATTAACTCTATCCCAGCCAAAACCAGGGCAACATCTTAAATTTAATTTAATAGAGAAAGTAAGTTAAGTAAATAAGCATTTAAGTAACCATTCATCCTAGCTTTTCTATAAGGTCACTATTATTCTCCCATTTACATTTGTAAAAGGTACACTGTAGAGAAAATCAGTACTTTTAGAGTAAAAATCATTGCATTTTCAATTGACACCTGTAAACCCTGATTTTCACATTGATAAGCTATAGGTAGAGCTCCTGTTGACTACAGTTATTTCTGAGGTGTGGTCATAAACAGCAGAAAAAAGACCTTGGCCATACTTACAGAATGAGGGTTAATCCCTTGAATAACCAGATCAACATGAGTTCCTAATGCAAAGTTGTAGCTAAGAGGGTAAATGTGATCCTTGCATGTATAACTAGAGAAAGATCAAATAGAATAGGGAAATACCACTACCTTTTAAATAATAATCATGTAGCAAGACCATTACTTGGCACATATTTTAAACAGTTTTTCTGCAGAATGAGCAATGTGTAAAGATGTAGCAAAGATGCATTACAATGCCTGTGGTCCACTCATGTCCCTCCTCCCCACGTGCACACCATGACTTATAATTAAAGTTCTGTCTAGCTCACAGCCTTGATTACCTGCATGGGAGGATTTGTTTGATAGTCATAAATGCCAGGCTTTGAAACTGAATCTAGACAATTTCAATGGGAAATCTTAAGTTGTGAGAGTTACTGATCATAGGGCTACTGTACCGGATTCTCCATCACATCAATTCTTCAGCCCAGGTTGAGTACCTTTTTAAATACAAATTGTAACGTTTTATGCTGCAGGTTCTGTTTTGCTCAACAACAACCAGCCATGAAGGAAATCTGACTATCATCCTTCAAAATCTAGGATTCGTTGAATTACAGATAATGATGTGCAATTCCTTTACCAAGGGAGTTATCCTGTTTCAGGAAGATGTCAAATCTGTGCTCTGCAATAGGTTCAATAGGTCACAGTCACTCGAACCTCTTCTCTATAGCATCTGATATAGATGTCAGAATAGACTGTTAGCTTGGTAAGCTCATTCTTTCACAAAAGTGTGAGCCTTAAATTTCCCCAGCCAGCTAAACACGCTGTAAAATGGCCCTCACAGGAAGCTGGACTTCTATGTAGCTGAGCAAGATGCAAATACTAATCCACTTATCTCAGAAATGTTGTTATCTCGACCTAAAAAGCTCAAGATACCAAGCCAATATCCTCAACAAGCTGGACCCTTTGCTTATCCGGCTCTGGACCTGTTTGGAGACATACTCCTCTCACATACTAGTTTCATATCCAGTTTTAATCATACAAAGCAATTCAATGGTGATGCATAAACTGTATACAGTGGCACACAACTGTTGAAATTAGCTCCCTTTTTCCTTGTTCTGATCTTCAGCTCATAGTTTAGCTAAATATTAATTCAATTGTAGAGGTGAAACAGAAAAGGCAATTGACGTAGCTGAAGGAATGACAGCCAGAATTAAAATACAGACCTTTCTGACTCCATAGCCTCTCTGCATTCCTGAAGATAACAACAAAAACTTAACACAGCTAGCAACACAACTTGATTTCTAAATATGTGATTACAGCAGAAGTCAGGGATTGTTCCCAGCTCTCTCAATCATTCATTATACCACAGGAAATTTGAAACAATTATACCCTGGGAATTCTCAAATCTCAAATCAGGAAATCTCAAAAATAGACCCTTATTTTATGTATGAGAATATTGCATAATGAAACAAAGCAAAGCATGGAAGTAAATGAAGTGGGTTCAAGGACTTGTAGACCTAGAATAATATTTTATTCTACTGAATGTAATGTATCTTACTTCAAGGCACTACAGAGAAAAAATAATGGTGTAAATAAGTTTCTTCTTTTCAAAGAATACAAAGAGTGAGACACTGCATAATGGCTACATGAACACTTGTTTTCGATTTCTCCCTGAACTCCTCTTTATTGTGGCCATTAGATCATATCATATAATTACACTTACCAGCTGGAGTCTTATTTATGTAAAGAATACCTAGCCTTAAAAACTGCACCCCAGAAGATAACCAGATTATTCAGACAATGAGGAACTGGGGAGATACACACAGTTCCTTCTCTAACAGAGAATCCTCAGGACAAAAGCAGATGGATCTCATTTGTAATAAGAGATCTATGCTTTGGAAGACTCATGTCTTTGATTCCTATCAAGGTAAATTAGAATTTGTGTGGGTTAAACAGATGGCACTACAGAAAAATAGTGTGAGAAGTCACTATTGTGAGCATCTGCTCTGACTTTAATTTTGACATTTTAGAGTACATAATGAAGATTTCTGAAAGGGTTAGGACATTTAAACAACTTTGAAGCTCTGCACAACTCTGAAACTTTCATATTTATATAGGTATATACACATATGCATGTGCATGTACACACACACGTGTGTATATATATACATACATATATAAATTGTTGTATTTTAGGGACTCACCCTTGTGACACTGTGCTTAATGGTTGTAAATAGCCAATATATTTCACATGCTGAGATATCAGCTATTGCTGCCCGGGTGACAGGTCTGTCTGACACAGTATTTCAGAGCTTGCAGGAATGAAAGGTCCCGGCCAGGCTGCGCGGGGGAACCCCACACCGGCTGCCGTCAGAAGCCAGCGCTGAACCCATTTTTTGTTAAAGTTTGCCACCTAGAGACCATATCAGGAAGCACCAGGATATACAATGACTACCTTAATAAAAGAAAAACAGATTAATTTTCAGGATGTTCGTAGGTATAGTTAGTTCAAAACAGCACTGCCTTTAATATTTTTTATGTTTAGCTTTGTTGGCAATATCATCTTGAAAGTGTCGAGCTGATACTACTTCCCAAAACAGAATCAGTTCTTCACTAAATTTCTAACATGCTTGTGTAGTCTGAGCCTGGTTCCAGTGAAAAGGGGTTTTTAAAATGCTCGTAAAACATAATCAAGATAAGTACTTTTAATCCTTTTACAGTAAGAAAGATTGTTTCAGAAGCCCTCTCTTCTTCTGCTGGTGGAGCAAGGATTAAATAAGCAGTAAAAACAAATGTGTTCATTACAGAGGCAGAATTCAACGTTTCTGACAGAGAAAGGTAAAAATTTGTTTTCTTCAGAATATCAGCCTTTTTATTCTCCTTACAAAAATATCTCAAACTAGATTAAGATTTTTTCACTGAAAAATGCTGATACTTCCATTTTCATTTGTTTATATCAAATTAGAAAAGTTGAATGGAAATACCTTTAGAAGATTAAAAAACATCTTCAAAGACGTTTGGCAACCTTTCCAGCAAAGTTTGCAGAAAGACTAGCAGTATTATAATTTCAGGAGCACCTGGGAAGTAGTGACAGTTCTTTTATTTTTTCCGCTTCATCATAAAATCTAATTTATGGTTTTGGTTTTTTTCCCCCTCCTCTTCTCATTAAGGTACCTAGGTTCCATTTTCACCCTAAAAAATCTGTACTAAAAAACTCTTTCAAAAATGCAGGAAACCGCACCTACCACCATTTAAAATGTAAGAAGGAAGAAAATCTTTGCCAAAGTAGGCCCGATAATTTTAGGAGATTAATGAGATATTCAGCAGAGACATTGGTTTTATCTCAAGTGATAATAACCCTCCTCCCATCCCGGCCCAGTCACCCCAGAAGCTTTTATAGGGATAAACTGGTACCTGACAATGCACGTACTCTTTCCCTGTAAACATTTTCCTTGGTGACTCAAAATACCCTGTTTGGTACAAGGTACAAAGAGGAACAGATAAGGTTACTTACAGTTGAATTTCATAAGTAGAAGATGACTGGCGTCTCGGTCTTTAAAGACTGGGGTCACGACTGCTACCTATACTGGTTTGCTAAAGGAACTTAGGTCTTGCTGCAATGTGTGCTGTGGCATTGTCTCCAGGCAGCTGTTGGAGCTGGAGGTTAAAGGCCAGAGCTCGAGCCATTTTACTGATGCCCAGGCCCCGTCTTTCCCATAGGGAAGGCGCCCCTGAGGCATAGCGAGGGAGACACCGATATCCCAGGCTCTAGGCTGAGTCTAGATCCAAGTGGGCTGATCCAGCATTTTCACTGCACAACTGAGACAGTAAATTATAATCTGAGCCTTGCTGTCCCAGCTTGATGCTCTTGGAGGCTGGAAGCTGATTTGTAAGATAAAGGACACACCACTGACCCAAGAAAGTGATAAATGCCATGGAAGAAACACCAAACACACCAGAATCCAAGGGGAGACATGCCTTAGTCTGTGTGCTCCTATTTTCAAAATGTTTTCTTTTTACATTTCAGAGGGGCCAAGTTAACAAGATATTAGTGCTGGAGGTAGGGTTTTAAAAATCATTTCTTAAAACACACAATTTAAGTTAATCCTGTCTGCATCAGAAGGAACAAGTTGGTGTAGCAAATAAAACGTAGTGAGAGTTCTTCTGCCTCTCTCCACACGTTTGCGTGGTGAGGGAAAGCACCAGCCAGAAACACGCTGCTTGAAGGACTGAGGAAGCAGACCTGGCAACCATCCATTTTGCATTTTTGCTGGCTCACAAGGCATGTGTACACCAGCTTCTCTGAGCAGAACAGCAGGAATGGTAAAAATGGGCTGTATTTTCTACTTCTAAATTTAGAAACTGAGAAAGCAACACTATGGCAGCCATGATTTATTTTGAGAATTCATTTCAGTCTGCTACTGGATTAGCAAGCATTAAGACCTACAACCAAAGCAAGCGGTCAGGTCTCCAGAGCAGCTCTCTGAGGACTGCTTGCTAGAGCAGGCTGAAGACTGCCATCCCACTCAAAATCCCGAAGCAGCAGTTGGGGATGCAATGCCATGCAGACTTAAGGTAGCTAAAACAATGCAGAAACTGCTTATTTTTGTAATTTTGTTTCCAACATTTACATCAATTACCACATGCCTTCTTGGTATAAACTTGAGACCTTTCCTTAAAGTTTGTCTAGTGGCAAGGCTTCCAGGTTAACACGCAGGCAGGAGGGACAGAACATCCATTTACAAGTGTACTGGGCACAGCTGGCAGATGTTGGTGGTGGCTGTGGGTGACCTGTGTGGGACCAGGTCTGGGATTACCCTAAGCACTTGTTTATTTGTTTGCTTTCTCCATACCAGAATCAGTAATTAAAAGCTTGTTAATTGCCAATAAATTAATTTGATGGAAATTCCCCTACATGAAGCTGTTCTGTGGCTTGTGAAAACAAGATAGGTCAAAAGTCCCGTAAGTTGTATTTTCTAAAGGCCTTTTGCTGGACTGAGTGAGGAAGTTTTTTCCTTCATTGGAAGGGTATGAGCAATCTCCACGTAGCCAGCTTGTTGCTCGCTTGATCAGGGCACTGTGCTGCTGCCGTCAGTGACTCGCTCAATTTCCGAGAGTGAGCCGTCATCTGCCTCTTCCATGGAGCACGAGCGCTGACGGCAGCTCTGCAGGCTCACTCGTTAGCAAGTGAACATTTACTTTAAGGAGTTAAAAGTCTCATCAGAGAAGTGGTAGACAATTGCAGAAGACTCGGATAAAGGGAAAGAGATGTATCTGTACTAAGGTATGTCCTGCAAGAACTTGTTTTGGTAAAAGGTCCAAATACAATGTTTTGGCAAGGTAAACTTATCAGGCTTATTGAACCTAATAATTTTCAAAAGAAGGAGAAAATGAATCCCACCCTTAAGGCCTAGGCCACAGAGATTTACAAAGAAATAATTTTCTTTGTAGAGCATTTTTGGGTCTTTTGTGACATGATGCGCAAGGGAAGAAGCTGCAAATAAGTAACACTTGCTGTATTTTCCATTCCTTGAAAAAATGGTGATAATTCTGGCTCCACCTGGGTTTAAGGATTTTGTTTTACCCTCTCTCTCTCTCTCTTCAGCTGAAGTAGATAATCATTTGGTTCTGCAGCATTTACCGCTCTTGTTTACTCTTGGTCCAAGACAAGAGCTCTCTCCATACCCAGGTGCCCAGCAGATACAGAAATTTGCAGGGCCAGTAAAGCAAGACATTTAACTTACAAGAAAAAGGTATTAGTATGGGAAATTGTCTCAAAAAGTTCTTTGTTTTCCATGTGAATTAGCTGATGTTCCCTGTTTTTTCACTAAGACAAAAGATCAGCAAGCGCTAAGATCAGCACCAAGATCAGACTTGCACCAGCAGGTCTTGCAGAGCATGGAAATGAAGACAAAGCAGCTAATCTTCACAGAGCTTTGGCCTCATGAAGTTCTTTCCACTGCCCAGCAATAGATGTTATGTTGAAATTATTTTCAAATACATTTTGCTGGAATTGCTAAAAAACATATGAACATGCATTCCATGTATTTTGATGGATTTATCTTCCATAATATTTATTGGCATAACTTTATTGGCATAATTTTATTGGCATTGGTGCCCATGTAAAATTTTAGCTTCAGTAAAACCCTGAGGCAAGTAGTTCCACAGCTCAATTCCCTTTGCATGCGAGTGGCTTCCTTTTGCTTGCTTGTCACCTGATAGTTTCATATGATGTCCCTTATTTCTTGCTTTGGAAAAGGTGGTGGTCAACCATTCCTAAAGATGTGTTTCTTTTTTTATATAGGGCTAGTTCCAGGTCTTAATTTACAGGTGCAGCTGGAATATGTTTGCATGATTTTCAGTAATTCCAGTACAAATTCTCTCAAGCCCCTGTTGTCACCAGGTGTGACTAAGCAGAAGTTTAGTGATGTCTTCCCTTCCTCATGCTTTTCTTAGAGACACCAAATAGTGTACTCCATACATTAAAAGAAGCACAGTGACATTGTAGGAAAAGCACTGGACTGATGTGCAGAAAACTTCTGTTTCATACTTCTGTTGAGTGATCTTAGGCCAAATAGATCTTGCTTCTGATTCCACACCCAATATGAATAATGATAATGATATCTGTTGTAAAATCGAATAATCGAATAATTTTTTTGTACGATCATTCATTTTCTCATTTTTTCCAGCATAAAGAAAGCACATCATTTTATGTAGCATATATCATAAAGCTGGAATTTACAAGGAAGCTAAAAGAAATTAAGTATTCAAAATCCCAACGACATTCCCAGTTCCTTTGTAAATCCTACTTCTACTGTTCTGACTGGTACAACCAGGAGTTACTTAGCTGCTTTTTGTACTTTCTGAACTGTACAGATGCGTATTGGTCATATCAAAAACATCCTCTCTCTACAAAGCCTGCATTGGTGTTCACTGCTAATGCATTTAAAGGAAAATCATTTTTAACTTTGCATTGATTTGCAGCAATTTTTGTCTTCAGGAATCAAACACCACACTCCTTTCTAAATAGGAACGTAATTAATTCCTCTTGTTCAACAATTAATTAGTTCACAGTTTCTACTTATGTATTGACCATGCATATTGACAGTTCTTTATGTGAAGAGGAAAGACATGAGGAAACAGCACACATATTTTAATCACACTTTGCAAAGATAGGTCTTAGCAACATCATACAGTGTGTTTCATCAGAGAACTATACTCTTCTAGCAGTTTCTTCTTTTCATTTAATTTTTCCATTATGGCATCCATTAAGTATGAGGCAAAAGGAAACTGAAAAAGAAACATAGTAAGAAAAATGATCATTGAACTTTGTTTTCTTCATGTGAAAAACATTTATTATATATCTTTAAACCATTAGATTTCACTTAGTTCTGACAACTACCACACATGCACAGATCTGATCTTTAAAGTTCACCCACCTGGTTAGTGTCTGAAAATTTTCTCTCTGTCATAAAAATGATAAAAGAACAGAGTAAAATGAAAAAAGATAAACGCCTTATTGAACAATTCATGCTTTACTGACCATGTTAATGATGTAAACTGCAGTACCAGCATCTCTGTCATTTATCTTCAATCAGCTGATCAATAAGAGGTTACAGTCAACTCTAGGGCATGCAGAAATGGTAGTGTATGTTTGCTACTCTCAGGAGGATGAGACAGAACTACCAGTACAGCTCTCAATGCTGTGGCAACTGCCTTAGACTCACATGTGAAAACTTGTAAATAAAAAAACCCAAAGCAAAACAAAACCCAAAACCCCAGGAGCTCCAATTGCATTTATTGGGATATTACATAAACATCTGCTCCTCTAAAAGAAAATACCAAAAAATTGTATTTACATATTTACAGGGAAAAGTGAAAACCTCTTTTATATCTTCTCCAATATAAAAGATGTATTTGCACAATTGATGTCTTCAAAGAAAGATATTTGGTATATTTTTCAGCATCATTGCTTTAATGCTTAAAGAGGTTTTCTTTCACAGTCTTGGTGCGTCAGTGCACTGTATGCTGGGAAGTACTTTTGGACATGGCACAAAACACTAGTCGTTGCAGCTCCACCCAGACAGTGGTCAGTGCTGTGACAGAGGAGAACCAAACAGTTTTTGTTCACCCTTGGAAAGCCTCTGTCAGCTTCAGAGAGCTCTGTCAGCTTTCTTGAACTCCTGGTGAGACCAGCGGTGACCGAGGGGTCAGTCTCACACCAAAAGTAATAGCTGACGCTCATATCAGAAGGGGAGATAATTTTACCTTAATAAGGCCACCAGAAATAAATTGGGTAAAATATAGCAGGTGGTTGAGCAGGCCAATCACCAGCTTCCTCTGCTTTTCACAACTGTAGTTCAAGGCAATACTTTTGCACCTAGAACCACTCTCTAGTTCCACATTTGAGATTCGCTGCTCTGATTTTATTTTTCCACTTCAATATTCCATCCTAAAGGAAAAACTGTATGGTACTTATACCAGATAGAGCACTGCTTGTTTCCTAGATATATGAAACAAAAAATATAAACCAACCAAACAAAAAAACCCAGACATAAAGTACATCAAATATAAATGCTGGTGTAATGTCTGAACTGATATATAGATATGAATTTATATACTGATATTTGTAATTACTAACAAGCCAGGAAAAAAAAAATCTAAAATGGTAGCAAGGAAAATCTTGTTAATAGCAAGCATCTATCATGAAGTGACTGTAATGGCAATCCTACATGTTGCTCAACAGTCACTTTGCAGTTACAGAAAAAGAACAATAATATGCATTATTTCCCTTTTCTACAGGAAAAGGGGTTTTGAAGGGCTGGTACTTGGCTGGCCAGACATGTCTCCATCTGTCATAAATAACTTCTGTCTATGGTAAGAATTTTCTAGTAGTCATCTACACCTGTCAGCTTTCTCCTGTATGCTATTGTGATGACTTTTGGGGGAATAGAGGGATCCAATTCACTGAGCACAAATCTATTCAGAGTAACATAAGACATAATCTTATCTGAAATTCTGAGACACTCACTTGCTACTTTGCACTAAAAACACTGACCCCAGCATCCTGTTCACTCTAATTGCTCTCCCTCCTCATCTAAATATGTTTTTTACGAGAACACTATACCATTACCTCAAAGTCTCTAATTCTTCTTGCCTAGCTTGACTACATTCATTTCTGATACATTTCACCTCCTTAATGTTGTACCTGAGATGAATGGTTTCTTATTGATGTCTCTGGCTCATATCATTCTAGCTACATTTTACTTGCTGCTCACTACTCTCTGTGGCTTCCATGTCATAGCAAAGTGATCTTTCAAGAACTCTTTCAATTTAAATCTTTCATTTAAATCAAGAGCATTTGAAAGTTGAATGTTATGTCATTCTTTCAACATTTGTTGGTTTCAGAGGAAGTGCTGTATGTTTTTATCTGGTTTTCTTTCCATACAGACACCCAGAACTGGATGGTCTCTACAGTCTTCATCTTTAATAGAAGCCTGTCAGATTTACTTTTAATGATGGCTCTGTAACTATCCTGGGAAGCTTCCCTCTACATTTCTCCCCAGAACTTCACAACCGCTGAAGATGTCTCTACTCCAAAGTATTCATCCCAGCTTCCAAAGCTGCCATATGCTTGGGGAAGGCTTGGGGAGTTCAGTGAGTGCTAAGTGCATACCTAAGGAGTGAAACCTTGTTTATACCACTGATAATTATATATTTTAATACAGAATGATACTTCCTTCAAATGTTTTCCAGTTATCTGTGCCACAACCAATTTATCTGAACACTAAGCATTAACAATGACAGCGATCCTAAATCAGTATATTATGGTAGGCTTTGAGAGAAGTAGTATTTAATTTATTTGTATAAATTCAGAACATTTGAGAGCGCAAACTACATGTGGATGTAAAGATTTTTATTTATTTATTTATCTTTACCAGAATTATAGATTTCTTCTTTGATACTAGAAAGCCATATGAATGAAATGGCATATTTCTTACACAACTTATCAGACAGATATCTTGGTGTATAGATAACTGTAAGGTAATATGATCCTAAAGAGTCAGGAATGCTGACAGTTATTTCGATTTCTCTCACCTATTTATTCTGACCTTGAGTATACTTCTTTCGGAGATCCGTTCTGTAAAAAATAAACTAGTAATATTTACCAACCTTACACGACACGACTGAGTCTCACTCAGCACAAGTGCATAAATATACACTCATCTGCCAGTGAAAAGACTCATAATGAATGCAAGGCAATGTTGTTATTCTAATGAGACACAGAGTCTCCATTCATAGAGTACAATGTTACTTGGCCTCTGCTTCACAAAGTCTAAAATGTGTTAACATAAAAATATAGGTATTTAATTTCTGGAATACACAAATTAACGGTTACACCTATTTTAAATCTCCCCATATGGACATCAGTATAATACATTTGCCCAACAAAACTATCCAAACACGCTGCAGAGCTGCCTTAAATTGAATTAAGTGAACCACAAAAAATAACCTGAAATAAAACTAAAGAAACTCAGATTATAATGACCACAACCTCCTAATTTCACTATAAACTAAAAGTCAAAGTTTACAAAAAAAATTAGAGAAATGCTTCACTTCACTATTGTTCTTTATCCATTCTGCTTTGTGACGGCTGTGTATATGTGATTAGATAAATATATATGTGTCTGCCTGTATTCTTATCCTGAGTAATCAAGCCAATCTCTCCTTGCTTTCAGTCCAGGATAAGTGATGTAATGTGGTTTTGTTTCTGTGCATGAGATAAAACATAGATTTATACCATAATGGATTGTCAGTGCACAGGATTGAGCTCTTATTCTTGTAATTACGAGAAAATCATGGTTACTTTCTGATGGTCCGATACCAATGGTAATGGTGCCCAGGATATGGTTCAGACTGCAATGGTGCTGCTTTTTACGGTGCAGGTACTTGAAACAACTGGTGATGCTGGCAGTGGCGAGTGTGCACATGTGTGTTTGTGCGTGTGTGAATACAGGTGTGAACGTGAGCAGAGGACAGGCAATGAGCAGAGACCTGTTTAAAGAGAAGGAGCAGACACAGGCTGGAGGGAGACTAATGAAAGCAAAGCAGGCAAGTTCCAACCCAAGAAATTTGAAAGGAAACAACCATAGCTGTTAGTGCACATTCCCAGATGACACCAGAGGAAATCTATATTTAGAAGCCAGTGCAAATCCTAAAAAGGGGTTGGGGAAAATTCCTACCGATGAAGAGTGAATATACTGTTCCAAACCCTGTTCTAGAGATGGATTATTCACATACCTACAGAGAGCCCACAGAACAGAGGGGAGGGAGTTTTTCTGGAAGTTTTCACCATTGGAATATGATTTGTAAGATTCATAATGAGGTCATGAGAGGAAAGATTTTATTAGGCAGCTTTGTTTATGTGAGATGTGATATCCCAAGGAGTACATGAGGAGGGAGAGAAGGCAAGTGCTGCTGTATATGTGATAAGGGACGTGCTAAATCAATGCTGTCATTTGGTTCAATGCTTGGAAGAGTTAGGCAGATGATTTGTATTTTATTAAAAAATAGTTCTTGGAGACTTCAGGCAGTAATCTGGATTGGGCTAACATGCTGTAGTCACATATAAAATTATTAACGGATTGTTTCGAGACGCTGTTCCTTACAATCAGTCACAATGAATGAAAGCCTTGGGTCATACAAGAAACCTTGTCTAAGCTATGTGAAGTCATCCTCTTGGTTTAGCTATGTAAGTTTCCTGTGATGGGGAAAAGCTAGAGAAGGTTGCTGGTTTGGGGTTTTTTTTTATGATTATAAATGAGAGTGCTACTACACTGTGCCATGTTCAAATAAGAAGACATACACACCCAGATATGAGGGAGAAAGCAGATAAAAGCCTCATCACTTGCCATGCAAGCTGTAAACACACATACATAACAAGATAACCATCCTTGTTCCCTCCTATCCCAAATACCACGAACCACTAAAAACTCAATGGTCTATCATGCGATACCTCTCCCAGCTTCTCTCTCCCATGCCCAATCACTAATGCATAATCAGTCTGATGTCTCTACATGTGACTCAGATACCCCTATGCAGATAGCAGATATCTGCATGTGCTCCTTTGAAGCCTCTCCATATACAGGTTCTTCACAGGCAAGGGAACCTTTTACCTTTTATCCTTATGTCAGTTATTAAGATGTTTCATTTTTATACTTTAGTGAGAACACTCTAGCCATTGGGTGTTAATGTACAAATACAAAAAGGCAACTGAGAAAACACTTGTTGGCCATTGAAGACATAGGTTTAGACAATAAGTGATTTTTACCAGCTCTGTAGAATTCAGAACATGACTGTACTTTTTGATTATATGATTCTTATTTACATAATAATATCTTGATGCAGAGATGTCTCTATGAAATTGTAAGCTTCTTAGCAGTGGTGTTGTTTCTTCACATGTGTTTCTATAGTAGTTGATAAAATAAGGACACACAAACTCTGACTGGGGTCTGTGAGCTTCAGCAATGCAAAAATATTTATCATTGAAATATTAACATTCTTGTAAAGCTGACAGAAATTACTTTTTCGAGTCGTAAGAGTATGGAAAATAAAGGTACAGATGAAGTGTAAAACAGAGGTGTGCTATCCTTTATCATTACACTTTAGGGGAATCTATAAAATGACAGTAAAAAGCAACTAGTGCTTCCCTCAGTCCCCCCAAAATTCTAATGCAGCAGTAAAATGGCGTATGTCAGTAATAAAAATAAAATGTCTATGACATTTTAAATGTTATCATACTGTCACAGCGGAATAAAATTAGCTTGAAGAATGATCTAAAGGAATATGATGCAGTTCATTATGTATAACAGCAACAGCAGCAGTTTCCCAGTGTTCATAAAGGTTTCTCCATTAAATTTACCTCCAGTCAATAATTAGGAGTCCACAAATAAACCTAGGCAATTAAATCAATACTGCTGGGCAATTATGTTCCAAAGTCCTGGCTCAATGTGGTGTTTTTTCTTCTCATGTGTTTCTATAGTAGTTGATAAAATAAGGACACACAAACTCTGACTGGGGTCTGTGAGCTTCAGCAATGCAAAAATATTTATCATTGAAATATTAACATTCTTGTAAAGCTGACAGAAATTACTTTTTCGAGTCGTAAGAGTATGGAAAATAAAGGTACAGATGAAGTGTAAAACAGAGGTGTGCTATCCTTTATCATTACACTTTAGGGGAATCTATAAAATGACAGTAAAAAGCAACTAGTGCTTCCCTCAGTCCCCCCAAAATTCTAATGCAGCAGTAAAATGGCGTATGTCAGTAATAAAAATAAAATGTCTATGACATTTTAAATGTTATCATACTGTCACAGCGGAATAAAATTAGCTTGAAGAATGATCTAAAGGAATATGATGCAGTTCATTATGTATAACAGCAACAGCAGCAGTTTCCCAGTGTTCATAAAGGTTTCTCCATTAAATTTACCTCCAGTCAATAATTAGGAGTCCACAAATAAACCTAGGCAATTAAATCAATACTGCTGGGCAATTATGTTCCAAAGTCCTGGCTCAATGGCACAAAAAGACACTATATCAAACTGCAATATTAAGTGATCCGATGCAATTTTCAGCTGAACATTTTCTCAGAATAACAGAAAAGGGCAAGCCTGCATCTTTGTTCAAGGTGCAAATGCATACACAGTTTGCCAACCTGTATCATTAAGTGAGCAGTCTGTTACACGCAAAGTCCTGACAGAAAGCTTTCATTTCACCACGAGCTTTAGTTTTCTGATAAGAAATATTACTAATGCCTACTAAAGGAAACCACAGCCAAACTCTCTACAAGATATGAGTTAAGGATTTTAAAGGGCATAGAGCTCTTCCATGAGCTGCTCCCAAATAGAGACCAAGAAATCTTAGCAATTTCCATCCATGTGACTTAGCATGGACAGAAATGAAAAGCAGAGCTGGCTGCTCCCAAAAAGCACTCATCTCCTTGTGATTCTAAAGACAGTCGGCTTGCCAAGAATTACTTTTATCCTCAGAGCTCCTCCTGAGGAACCCCACAAGATGGAGCAAAAAACACTGAAAACCTCTATTAACTTGTACACAAACTGATATGGCTAAGAGCAATGAGTTCCTCTATCCTTAGCTAATATTTGCAATCCTAATATAGTTGGTTACACAGTCAACGACCCCCTCACTCTCCGTGCCCTAGTTTTTGCTGTCTGTCTATATCAGACAAAGAGAAGTGATAAAATTCTGCTTAGGATTTTTTAACAATCTGCCAAAGAATGATAACAAAAAATAGAATAAGAATTCTCTGTCATTTTCCATGAATCTGATTCCTATTTTGGAGTCCATAATATGGACAGAATCTTGACATTTAAGTTCTTAAAATGAAGGCAATTTAGTGAATAGAAATATTTGTGCTTTTACTGCCGAGTTCCATGTAACACTACGAGGTTAAACTAAAATGCCAGTATTTCTGACAAAGCCAGTAAAAGCAAACTGATATTTCCACCTCCTCCACTGCAGCAATTAAGCAGTCTTAATGCTAGTAAGTTCTGATAATGAAAAAAACCTGTCATTTTTTTAAAAATCTGGTCATAGGACAAAACCTAGACACAAAAGCTATTAATGATAAAAAATATAAATCCAAATTTGATGGTTCCCTTGAAATGGCTTTCAAGATATTTTCAATCATCCATATTCTTAACAGAAATGAACTACATCGCTAATGGACCCATGCTAGTGAATATGCATTAGGAACACTGGATTTATACATCAAATTTTATTTCTTTTCAGACATCAGCTACCCATCATCTGAATAAAGGAGACAACTAAAATATAATGGAAAAGTTTCAAGAGTCAGTGTGTGTTGTCAGTGATGTCCAAACAAAAGCTGACTATGGCTAGAAAAGCAGGGCTCTCACCTGCCAATAAACTGCCCTTGATCACTTACAAGAGGGGAGCATCCCAGCAGACTGTGTGTGTATTAAAAAAAAGACTTGAAAGAGAAGAAAAAGTATCACACAGGTCACAGCGGCAGTCTCAATGGACCCCTCAGGGATTTCTGCTAGTCTCAGCCTTGTCATCCTCTATGCAGCTTTCCTCTCTGCCCAGAAAATGTCGATAGGAAAATGTTTGAGGGGCCTCTGGTGGAAATTTTTTCATTCTTTCTGCATTGACAGGATGCCAAATCAATATTTACTTCCCACTAACAAGCTGCTCGAGGTCTCAGTAGAAAATATTGTAGAGAATGCGGGAAGACACGATAATAAACAGCTGTCTGGCTATGAGGAAAACATGAATTGACTGGAAACAGGTCCACAGTAAAAGGTCACTGAAACCCATGAACTCCTCAGGTGTCCATATCAACTACTAACTTTAAAGGCACATAATAAAAAATCTCTTTTTCCTAAGAGGTATGAGAGAATGGATCCTTTTCACTCTAGCAAGCATTACACACTGTCTCAATAATTCAATTAACACATTTGCCAAGATCTGTGCTGGTTTTCTCCAGCATTGTTTCACTGGTTTCAGCTGTTAAGTTAGCTATCACGAATCCTTGGTTAGCATCTCTTCAGTTTTATCCAGTGACTCTTATTTTAAAAGCAATAAAAAGGAAATGCTACAATGTAAGGATTTTACATTGCCTTATCACAGTATAATTTGGGACCATCAATGGCAACATAATTACAAATGCAACGGATTAATTTCAACCTAAAAACACTTAGCTACTCAGAGTAGAAAGTTATAATTCATTAAAGGAAGATGTAAATTTAGCACCTGTGCTTCAAGAAGTTTCTGTATATACTGCAGCCACTCTTTATCTTTTTCAAATTCCATTTTTGTCTTTGCTGTTTCCTAAAAATAAAAAAATATAACAGACAATATTTTGACACCACGTGAAAAGAACATAATGAACAATAAAGGAAATATGTAACTGGATATACACTAAATAAACAGCATGTGGGATTGGGAACTATGCTTGCAAAACTAGTTATCTGAAGCATATCCACCAAGTATGAGGGCTCTGTTAAATTTAGAAACCTATCCTTATCTGTGATTGTCCCTAGAAACGTGCACAGCATGTTCTTTTCACATGAATATACAAGTGTATGTGTGATCTATGTGTAAATTTTATGAGTTCATTGTAAAGGTTCCTGAGTCTATACACTGATAAATGGAATATGTATCTAAAATTTGTGTAGTGTAAATTCATCACCTGTATTTTAAATTTGTTTTCTATTTATAGTTAAGTATATTTTTGTGTTTTACACAAATATTCACAACAGTGATTACAACAAAATATACAGGATGTAGAAATTGCTTTGAGAATGAGGTAAGCATGGAACAATTCTGTCAAAGTGAATCACTTTACAGGGGTGTGTAGATGTTAGTAAACAGGGCAGGGATCAGTCCATTTTATTTGTATTCATGAATGTAATCCATATCAGCGCATACACATACAATGCACCTATATCTAACCAACGTGAAAACTCTCTTCTGTAATATAAAGCTCCAATAAGGCTAAACCTAAGTCATCACCAGAGTACTGTTACATGGTCAACTCCTAGACACTCTTATTAAAGTAAGTGTACAGGCTTTTTCATGCATTATTTGATCAGGCCTAAATAAATCTGGATAAGAAATGCTATTACTGTATCTATTTAATAGAGGGTGATTTGATGAAACGCTATCAAATATTTCATAGTAAAATGTGTGATAGAATCAACAAAAAAAGGCAATGGATTCCCCCAGAAACCATCTGTCTACTAGAAATACCTTTAATAGGAATCACAATTCAACAAAGGAAGCATCAATGGAATCAATCTGGCACAGCAAGACACATTCTAATTTTGTTTTCATTAATGCAGAATTCTATTTAAAAAAACGCTATCAAATATTTCATAGTAAAATGTGTGATAGAATCAACAAAAAAAGGCAATGGATTCCCCCAGAAACCATCTGTCTACTAGAAATACCTTTAATAGGAATCACAATTCAACAAAGGAAGCCTCAATGGAATCAATCTGGCACAGCAAGACACATTCTAATTTTGTTTTCATTAATGCAGAATTCTATTTAAAATGTATAACCCTGCCAAATAGTCTCATGAAAAAGGAACTACTAAGAATTTTCAAAAAAATGTCTCTACATCTACATGCTCAAACCAGCATATTTATATTTTATTTATGCATGCCCAAAGTCTTGCCACCTTATGAGTCTCTAACCTGACCTTTTTATTTAAATCCAACTGTTGTGTTCTTTTTGTGCTGGATGCTGCACAATGAAATTCCAGGCTTTACCTGGAAATCCTTTTCTTCAAGAATGGAAATATACAGTATCTTCTGATCTAGCCCCTTTTTACTGAAGAGTCCTTAAAATAACTTACCTCATCATCTTCTACTTCTAATATCTCCTCAAGATCGGTTGTTGAAACATTAAGGATAGATGCTGCCAACTGAACAGACTCTTGGGAAAGACCCTTCTTGCATGCTCTCACTTCTCCCATTTTTTTTGCCTGTTTGATTTTTGTTCTCAGTTCTTGTACGCTGTGCTGTAACTCTCTGGTTAAAGCCTGGAAGATGCAAGCAAAAAATACTGCATTGCAATTTTTCTTGAAGTGCAAACACTATGGAAAAAACAGTATAATTTAGACTAAGCTCCTTTAGATAGGAATTATCTTCATTCTGTGTTATTGGTTCAATAGGATATGTGCCATAATATTAAATAACATGGTATTTAGAACACAAAATATTAATTAATACATTAAAACAGAAAATGTTCTTAAAGATAGGTACAATTTTTAGCAAAATAACTATATTCATAATGCCATCAGTAGTAAGACAAAGCAGCTTCCACAGAATCAATTAAAAATCCTTTCCTGATCCAGTCTACCAGAAATGTTCTTGAAATAACAACAGAGGTGTCAGGCCAAACAGACAGGTGGTCAAACAGACACCTTTTTAAAGCTTATTCGTACCTCATTGCATGAAGAAACACCAGTATACCTCTTTAATCAAAACCTGAAATTTGGTTCCCACCAGGACAGGGTAATTCAAAACTGTCCTGGCTACCGATTCTTCCCAATACAATTTCTACAATCTAAATCATCACAGTAGTGGTTATCCATTGTTGATAAGCAGCATACCCTTGGAGCACACAAGTCCACCGTATTATTATTCAAGGCCTGCATAGGAAGGGTTGTATTCCCTAAGCAGCTGGCTCACACAGAAGGCCTATCCAGGCCAGGCAGTCTCTTTGCAAGGGTGCTTTTAGCAGATAGTAGTGTTTTAAACAGATACCAGCTCAGGCGGTGGGAGGAAAATCAGGTGCCAGACCAGAACCACTGCAATTGTTCTTTAACCCTAGCTTTGACAAGGTCTGAAACAGGGATGCCAAGAGAAGCCTCAATTTTGGATCCCGTTTCTGCTGTTGAAGACTTTTCATTAGTGTTCAGCAAGAACTAGAGCTTGATAGGATGTCTGATGCTGTTAATGCTGCATAATTAAACTGCCTTTATTATCATTACTTCTATTATTAGTGACTAATAAAGACATTAATAATAAAGGACAATTTTTCTATGATCATTTCTGAAATGTGGTATACACCACTAATCCAGAAAGATGCCTGCAGCTTAAAAAAAAAATCCAGAAAAAGAAGAATACTAAATCAGGTGCCAGACCAGAACCACTGCAATTGTTCTTTAACCCTAGCTTTGACAAGGTCTGAAACAGGGATGCCAAGAGAAGCCTCAATTTTGGATCCCGTTTCTGCTGTTGAAGACTTTTCATTAGTGTTCAGCAAGAACTAGAGCTTGATAGGATGTCTGATGCTGTTAATGCTGCATAATTAAACTGCCTTTATTATCATTACTTCTATTATTAGTGACTAATAAAGACATTAATAATAAAGGACAATTTTTCTATGATCATTTCTGAAATGTGGTATACACCACTAATCCAGAAAGATGCCTGCAGCTTAAAAAAAAAATCCAGAAAAACAGAAGAATACTATCAAAAGAAAGCTGTTTGAAAGGTTTAAATGATAGGAAAGGAGAACCATTATCTGGAGTGGAAAAAGGGATTACCGGGATTTAGTAAAGCTGATGTAAAAACCTAGGAAAAGTAAAAAATAGAGCGATGACTAGACAAAAAATTGTACTCGCGGTTAACGGGAAAGAAGAAACCCAGCAGTGGTGAGACCACTCTCCTTTGTTTATTTAAAACTGGAATAAAAGAAACAGTATGAAACATTCTGCTGAAAAGACTTGGTTGACCTGAATGAAAGCTGAATGGAATTCAAACCTGATTTTGGATTTTGTTCCCCAACACCACACAAGTACTGAGTTCGAATAATACCTTCCACAGCTGAACACGTGAACATGTGAACAGTGTGGCCAAAATTGCACAATAAAGAATTGATGGTTCAAGTTCGTACCTCTCCTATTCCTAAAGTTCTCTGGTTCAGTGAAATAACACTAAGCATTAGTATAAATCATCGGTTGTATAACTGAAGTTATTTTGTTTCAATATTTATGCAAGTATGACAAAAGCATTTTGTCAAAAGCAGAGCAAGACAATTTTATTTCAAAATTGTTGGCTGAGAGACAAGAGCATTAACTCATTGTCAGAAGATCCTCCTAGCGTATTCAACTTCCATGACTCAAGCAGAACTGTGATTGTCAACACAGACACCTTGGCTGAGTTTAAAATGAGAAAATAAGGTTTTCTTTCGATCGTCATATGTGGGGCTCATCTTATTAAACTATCTCTCACCAGTAGCTGATAAGCTCCTGAAAATTCTTTTTTCTGCAGAATGCCTTCATCTCATAGAAACTGACTGCAAAATTATGAAGGCTGTTTATCGGCATTTGGGGTAAAGTACTCTACAGCCTCTGGTGTATTCAAAATACAGACATTAGAGAGCATTTGCTGATATATTTCAAAGAAAGCACAACAGATTCACCTGATTCCAAGATTTGTTTATTTTTCTACCACTTCCCAACTTAACATTTTTCTGTATTTAGCTAAAATTTAATTCTTAAAAGCAAAATTACCCTACCACAAATTTGGGGAGAGAAGGTACACTGAAATTTGTCCCATTTTCTGATTCAAGTGTGGGTCCCTCCATCCACAGTATTTCCAACAAAATATCTTGTACATAGAGCTGAGAGGAATGAAGAAACTTGAAATGTTATAGGCAGGGAGCTAGGGCAACTTGGACCAAGCTCATAGAAGGAAACAGACTGAGAAAGGATAGAGCCCCAAGTAGAAAAGCACACACTATGTAAAAAAAATTACAGATAAATCACAACATGTTTTTGTAGCATTTGAAATGGTCCAACAGTAAATTGGCTCCTGCAACATGTAGGAGATGTATTTGACAATGGAAAAACAAGCTCAACGGTACTTTTTTCAATCAAACTGAATCAGCTTCCCAAATTTTAAAAGTAAGATCTCTCTCAGACATAGGTGATCAGGCTAGGAGATGCACATTTGTATACTGGTGCAAAGAGGAAATGTAAATCAAAGGAGTAAAATGTCAAGGAAATTGACATTTGGCAAAGCCACATGGAAAGACTACAAATAATGATAAGTAGCTGAGCACAGACAAACAAAAAGCATGATAATAAACATTGACTGGAACATCTTGGACAACATACAACCACTGCCAGACAATAGTCTTATGATATTATTAGATAAATTTTATTGGTGTATCCAAAATCCCAAAGAGGTTCATGACGAATGAACAAGCTGATAGCAATAGCAACAGTGGAACCCAGAAACTGCAGCTCCACTATGCTTGTCTTTTAGTTCAGAGTTCCAGAAAGGAAGGTACCAGAAGACCCTGAAGAATCTATAGCAGCAATTTAAAAAAAAAAAAGAAAAAAAAAAAAAGAAAAAAAAGAAAAAAAAAGAAAAAGGAAGTTTAAACAAAAATGAAGGAAGAGAAAATTACAACTAATAGGTTTTGATATGCAAGCATACACGTTATATGTAATCACAGTAAATCATACATATAGCGGACTTGCACTTCAATTCCTTTTTTCCCTGAGCAGTTCTAATACACTAAAGCATGGTCTTTCACCGTATGTGAAAAATAAAGCTACTTTATGGACTTTCAAATCGGACTCTCAGAGGCCAGCTGTTTTTGAACCTGCCTTCTTCACATTATTAAGTTGTAATATAATGTCTTGATATACATTTTTCATTGGATAAGTGCCTTAAAAAAAGATAGCCTCCCTATGATTTTAAGTTGCTTTTTCTGTTGATATATCCTCATCCATCATATATAAATATATTCACGTGCTGAATTGTTTACTTATTAGTGATTTCATTTATATGTCAGTTCATGCTTTACTACAGAAATGTTCAATGTCAAAGCCACATAGGTCTTTAACTGAGTTACGAAGAATAATTTCCAAACTGAAAATGACAAAAACCTAAGAGTTAACCAACACAGGTTTTGTTGGTGAGTGTACTGAAGCCAGTATATAATTCTTTGATTAAGAAACTGATTCAACGCATTCTGGAGCTAAGTGTAGGATTTTAAACAAAAACATTTCCCACTGTGTATTTCAGAATTGCTTGGTTTTAAACTTATAAGCATACATACATGATACAAACTGCCTGCAATGAAATCAATGAAGAATATGGCTTCAGCACTGTATTGATGTATGACAGCAATGCCTTTATTAGTACTAGTAATACTAGGATTTGATCTTTTCTCTTTGTTTTTCTTCAGTGTCAAATCTAGGGGATATTTTGTTAGTAAAGTCATTTTCCCAACTTAGATGTCACCGTCACAGTTATTCCTGTGGGACACACTTAGCTGCTACCAGCCAATTAGAGGAGGAATCCGTGATTAATTCCTGAAAACAAATCTACGACACATCTTGTCGGACCAGTGCAATTGCTACTGGTCCAACTAGAAAAAAAAAAATCTTAAAATTCTAACAACCTTAAAGTACCCAGCTCTTTTTACTCAGTAGCAATTGTTGCATTATCTACCAACTCCATATGGTTATATAGTATATATTACATCCACTGGGTTGCATACAGTTCTAAAATATCTCCCTTATAAGCCTTTTTACTTCATTTTCACAACCCAAAATATTAATTCTTAAGATAATAGTTTTCAATTTTGGTTTCAGCATGCAAACACCTTTTAGCACCATATCTTTTGCCAGTTTTGAGATGTATAAAGGTCTTTTTTTATTTAAAAGGTCATATTTAATTAAACACTCAAAGAAGCTGTGGTGATACACAGACCCTGACAACATACTATTAATAAGGTCTTTACATCCCAAAAAGCTCTGACAGTAGTTGATCCTGGAATTGATGCAAATTGATCAATGGCCCCAAGTAATGCCATATGATGAAGTCAATGCCTAAAATTATTCTTGTAATTACCATGTTAATTTACACACTCTATTGTTATTGTTTGTAGTATAATAAAACTTAATGGCCCCAAGACAGACCAAAGTCTGATGCTAGCACTGTAGCTATGTATAGCTAGATTTCAGTCTTGCACTGGTGCAGATGTCACAGCAGAAGCCATGGCTCACATCAGTTATGGAAAATTTTAAGCTTTACTGTGCTTTGTACAATAGCAATAATGTTGCCCTGGGTCTGGCTGGGATGGAGTTAATTGTCTTCTAGCAGCTCCTATGGTGCAGTGTTTTTGGATTTGTGACTACAATAGTGTTGATAACACACCAGCTATTGCTGAGCAGTGCTTGCACAGCGTCAAGGCCTTCTCTGTTTCCCAGCTTGCCCCCTCAGCGAGTAGGCTGGGGTGCACAAGAAGTAGGGAGGGGACGCACTTGGGCAGATGACCTGAATTGACCAAAGGGATAGTTCATACCATGTAACAACTTGCTCAACAATAAAAACTGAGGGAGATAGGGGATTAGTCTGGCAGGTAACCACTGCTCAGACACTGGCTGGGCACTGGTCTAGATCCCTTGGGGCTTTTTCCCCCTTCTTTCCTTCACTTATTAAACTGTCCTTACCTCAACGCACCAGTTTTCTTGCTTTTGCTCTTCCTGTTCTCTCCCCAGTCTGGCTGGGGGCAGGGAGTGAGCAAGCAACTATGTGGTGTTTAGCTGCTGGCTGGGGTCAACCAACCACAAATGTATAGAACAGTATAATATACAGAACAATTCTATACATAGTATTTTGTGTGTAGTTCAATATGTAAGTGTGTTTAGAGACAAGTAATGTGTTCTTAGAAACTCACTTGTTTTGTAGATTGGGATGGTGTAAGGATGTGACATTACATCAAAAATGAAATGGAAGATCTTTTCTGAAACAAGGTTAGTTTCCTAAAGAAACAAAAGTACTGTGAAGATGTTGCAACTGTCTGTGGAAAACAAGATCTAAATTTCACAGAACTGAACGCTGAGTTTAAAGAACTTCTCTACTTTTGTGGTAGAACAATTATTGCTGGCCTAAGGTCAGGGCAAATCCTTAGGCTGTAAAAGGTTGAGAGAGCATTACCATCCCAAACAGCTCACGACCAGCAAGACAAAACAGAATGAATGGACAAAGTGACACAAAGAGATGATGTCATGCAGTTTCAGCACCTGAAACAAGCATTCAAGTTTCTTCAACGGAAGTAGGTCCTTATTGCCTCTCTAAAAATGACTTTCAAAATACTTTCAGTAATAATGTTTAAACTGATCTCACAGCATGATCGCTGTATGTCAGAGAAAAGAAAAACTCTTTATAGTAATTTCATTTTTTATATATATTATTTAAGTTACCTCAACTAGCTCCTTCACTTGAACAAAAACACCTTCTAGGCATAACTTTTTTTCAATCAGAAAAGGGACAAGAGTGTAGACAAGAAATAAAGACACGACAGTCTGGCCAAGGGCTCTAACAGGTAGCATTCTGCCTCAGGGGAATGAGTCAGCCTCAGGAGGTTAACTTAATTCTCATGAACTCCAGAGATCACATGTGATTTCAGAGACTCCAGCAGACACCCTGAAAGTAGAGTGTAAAGGTGTAGAGGAGATATAGACCAGTCTTATCTTCTTCCACCAACTTCAGTATTCAGTTCCAACTGAGAATGCTATTGCCAAATATTAAAGTGGTAGTAACATTATTTTACCAATATCACACAGGTCACATTTATAATATGGTGGGTTGGTTTTATTTACCTGTCTTCAGTCACAGTTTCTGCTTTAGTTTTAAAATTTATGAACATATACGTTCAAGCTACGTGGCTCAGCTCTTGGGTTTATTTGTACATATTTGCAGGAATTAAGATAGGGTTTTATTATCTTTTACATTAAGAATAAAGTAAACAAACAAGCTGTAGAATGTGTTAAAACCCAAACAAAACAAAAAGATACACTCAAGGGAATACCAGAGTGACAATATTATCTAAAAGCTAGCAGAGCTAGCGAAGTTTCAAAAGCTAATTCAATAAAGAGCTGAAAGGAAGAAATACATCCAGTAAAGCTAAGTATCAGATTTATATATATGATTTAAAATAAACAATCTTATGTTGATTGGCACTGAGAATAGTGCTCACAACTTCACAGAGATCAATGGAAGATGAAAGCACACATTGCCTGGAAGAAATGCCTCACCTGACGACCTGTAAAAATTTCATTTTACATAAAGATTGAGAAATTGCAGTATGTACATACAAAATAATGTGGTACTGCAGTTGCATCTACAACCCAATTTTCCACATCCATTAACACAAGCAAATTTGAACACACATGAGCATAACTAAGGATCTAACAGACAAGATCTGAAAAATTAATTGAAGTCATTTAAAATATTACCAGCCTCTTCTACCCTTGTGGCAAAACCTACGGTTTACAGTCCAACATCCTAGCCCAACCCTGCCTTCTTCATGGCTCTGAGCTACGGATGACAGACTGTGAACTAGAAAAGGTGAATTCAGTCATATCCCAAACCCAATTATAGTAAGAACATCTGGAAAAGTGTAGACAGATTTGCACAGTGTTGTTTTTCAACTACTAAAGCTAAACCCACCACAGCTTTCCTGACAAAGCCCTTGAGTCACACAGTATAAAAGGGGCCTCAGGATTTCAGTATTTGAAAGCTGAAAACTCAGCTTCTCGGCATTTAGAACTACAGACCCACAAACCAGTTAAAATGCAATAAGGAAGAAGAGTATTAAGGTACAATGACATAAATGAGAAACTGTGTTGCATAAAATTTAATAATCTGATTCCTATCATAGGTAAGATTTGAATTTGTACACCCATGCTGGCTTAAGTTGTGTTATTCCTGCTTGCCATTAGGAGAACAGAGGGGAGAAAGTCTCACTTGGCTGGCAACTGTTTAAATACTATTATTTCTCCACATTTCTCCAAAATACCTTTGCTACCAATCTCATCCTACATCTTCTACCAAAATACCATTCCTTCTTGATTCAAAACCATCGAAAACAAATGATTTATTTATAACCATTTATTTTCAAGTACAAAATTGAGAATGTTCTTGGCTGCATTTTCTTAACCAGCTCCAGGTGTGGAAAACCATAGGGAAGAATATTAAAAATATTTCAACCTATATTTGACATTTATAAGAAAAGGAAATTGAATACATTGTGCTATGTCCTAAAAGATAGTTCAAAATTAATAGCAAAGTTACTTAAGTCACAGCCAGTTTTTAATTTTAGATTGTTTTCAAAACAAACCATATTTAAACAAAGACGCAGCAATGGCCTTATTCTGGCCAATTACAATGTAGTTTATATTTCTGTAGAGAAGTACAGAATATATACTTAAGAGTATACTTGTGTGTTTTAAAATTCCCTTTGTGATTCAAAATTAGAGTTTTTTGTATTACTGGTCAGCTTTTTCTCCTTTTCTTTTCCAATCCTCTCTTGATAACTGTTTAGCTTCAACACTTTCGTTTATGCCTGAAATCTTGTCTTAAAAATCTGTTTCTTTTCATAGCATTCTTTGTAACATGGCTTTAGGTAGAATGAAGCCCCTCTTACTACATCAGCTGGGCACCTCATTTATAGAACATACAGCAGATACTTACTGATATGAGGGACATTTGGTCATATATAATATTACAGCTTTACAGTTATATAATCTCTCCTGTACATTAAGCTTTAAGACTGTCAAAAATTTAAGTTGTAGACCCAAATGTTTTCAGACTGATGCTTTTTTTATAAGTATTGGCAAACACTCCATAGTTTTCATTGTACCGTTGCTAAATTTTCAACACAACTACCATGTTTTGTGACCTATAACAGGGAAAAAATAGTAGTTTTCTTTATAGCAGAGAATGAGTTGAAATATGTATAATCAGCGTGGGATGACAGGCAGAATATTTCTGTCAAAATATATTGGTTTCTAAAATTATATTTATGTGAAATGGGCAATAATAATAATAATTTAAAGTCCTATTTACTTCAGCATTTAAGTCCTACCTCATTTACATTAATTTTTTCCCCTGCTGTAAATTCTTTGGTTTCAACAGAATTACCTCTGATTTACACAGGTGCTAGCAAAACTAGCACCATTCCTTTAAAACATCATATATTACAGTTATTTACGCAGAGAAAAAAAAGGCACTGACAGAGATTAGAGCTTCACACACATGCAGTAAGAGATGCGTGGGATCTCAGAGAGTTTATTATCTGAACAGTTAGGGCAGACAAAGTCAGCACAGTTATACCAGACATGGCAAACAAAGAATATTCAGGGCAGACCAATAAATACTGGGGTGAAGCAACACTCCAAAGGTCACATAGCAGGTCAGTGACCAAGATGTGAAGAGCACCAAGATTTCCTGATACTCAGTTCAGTGTCTGAGCTTATGCTATCTTTCTGCAGAAACACACGCAAAGCATAAAAACTATAAACCAGATGCCCTGTGTAAGACCACTGCACTGCTGGAACAAACGTGCTTGAAACCTAATGTAAGAGGTCAGCTCTGGCATTCCTTACACTCTTAAAAAAATTCCATAAATCTTACCAACTGTGTTTTCTTAAAATACTGTCACTTGGTTTTTATGATTCCACCCTACTAGAGCTCTTCCCACCTCTCTGTAGCTCTTTCGGCCTGTCTGTTGGGGAATCCCCTCAACTCCCACCTTTCTAAATTACTGTGGAGACTTCACAAGGCTCTGTACGTGGGTGCTTTCTGTTCTCTCTGCTTCAGCTTGCTTTCTTAGTAATCTCATCAACATACATTGAACAATTATTTCTACACGAACTCTTAAATAAATCATTACTGAAGACCTTTCTCCTCCTTTCCAAGTTTTGCTACTTTTCCTGTCATTTTGCCAAAGAGTTTTCCAATTACTTCAAGCCCAGAGCCTTTACCATATACTTTGTACTCATGAGTCCATCCTCCAAGTCTTCCAGTCAGCCCTTTTTGCAGTCAACATAGTTTCTATCTTTTTGACCCCAAACCAGCCATTATCTTTAAACTAGGCATCTTTAACTACCTCCAGATTATGCACAGGGCTAAGTATCAGCTTTAAAAAGCAGTCCCTCCAAGCCATTTAAAGGAATCACAGGTGGATCTATACCCTTCCAGGGAGTGCACTGCAGAGTCTCCAAGTAGGTCCCAGCTGAGCGTGTTGCAGTCTCATTCTCTGAAAAACTTAGAAGATTTTTTTTTCCCGAGGCAGAAAAGGAACTTATTTGCAAGTTGGTGAGAACAGTTTCCTGTTCAGCTGTAGTTTGTTGGATCTGTTCACACAGTATCTACTATTTGAGAGTCACGGTCTTTGAGAATGGTTCCCAGGTACTGTGAGAAAATGGAAGTAGCACTAATATCAACAAAATCACCTGTGTGATTTGCATCTAAACTTTGCATGACACATACATGCGCAGCTACAAAAACCTGACATACCTTGCAATTTGGTTACATAGGTTGAATCATTTAAATAAAATCCTCTAAACTCTTAATACAGAGTGGGATATAAAAGAAAATTCAACATATTGTAAGCTACATCTGTTATCATCTTTACCTATCATAGTCAAAACCCAAAGGGAAGTGCTATCCTTCTAAGCCTAAAAAGCGAAGAAAAAGAAGAGTAAGGAAAAGCTTTTCAAAATCTTTCTATTTATTCTTCATTTTTAGTAATCAAGATTTTATCCATTAAGACATCTACATTATATGCTGTTCCTGGCATACTATATGCATCACTAACCATATGCCTTCTGTAAACTATAAGAGTTCAGCCATTCACTTCATTCATTAAAATTCACAGGGCCTATTATTCTGTTTACAGTCTAATAGATATTCACTGTCACTATTCAAGCCTCTGATTCAATTTGCCTAAATCCCAGATGCAGAGTAATCCTGATGGAGATTAGCTTAATTTATCACCAATTTAGTCTCAGAACCAAGAAAGGTTGGTATTTCATAATAAAAGCTGTGTTTCTCCTTTTTTTCCTAAAGCAGCACGCATAGTGAAAAAGAAGCAATAAATGCCTGATTTTGTTTAATAGTGAGATTTGTTCAGTTACACAAATTTTGCTTTGCATATAGGACATCTTCTTTTAAAGGTGTATATTCTGCATATAAGAATACTGATTCTCATCAGACTGGAACACATCCCTGTAACCAAATATTATGCTGATTCTGACTGAACACAGATTGGCAGACTCATCATCCACTCCATACAATACAAAATAATCACTCTGGGTATACTTTTCTAGGTTAAGTGTTGACAGTTTGGAGTGTAATAAATGAAATAGACTTATCTTTTGGCTTCTAAGTGTTCCCAGTGGGGAACATTTTCTAGCAACTTGAAGTCATGTTAAAGGTGTCCGCTTTCGAATCAAAACTGACAGTGCTGATTTACTTAAGTGATACTATCTGCTGCTGTTTGCAAAATGTCCCAGTGACCTGCTGAAGAAACCTTTGTTTGGTCAAACAACACTTCCAAATTGGCACAGTTCATATACAATTGTGTAAACTTTTCAAAATAAATCAATTTTTGTCTGCATAGCAAAATACAGTTCTATTTCAATAAAAAGTCCATTTTTGCCAATTATAAAATTTTACAATTATCTATTATGCTTAGCATTTTTAGATGAAGAAACAAATGATCATTCAAATGGCATCCGGCATCTGATCTGAGTACCCATATAAAAAGCAAGTTCTGCACACCCTGGGCCTGAAGAAGTTGGAGCAGCAGTACTGCCAAGGAAACTGAATCCACACGGTTTGAGAACACATTCACCAATGGAAACGTCCTATCAAGAATATTTCTTACTATCTCACCACAGCTGGAGAATTCTGAGAGTCCCCTGCAAGGATTTACTTCTATCCAAAGAACTGACTTTGCGGCTGGAAGTACAGGCAGTAGCAGTGTACTTGTGTTCCTCTCTTATTGGAAAGGAGCTGATAATATTTCCCAAATATTTGAGCCTCCCAATCCAACTAATAATTATCTCTTTTTTTTTTTTTTTTTGAGATAAAGAGAAAATAGGACGTCATCTGCCTGTGGTCATTCTGAGAAGAACATGTTTCCTGGCAATGCTCTATCTTCCCCAACACAGAACAGCTCAAGAGAAAAAGACAACGATGGTAAATAACAGGAATTTGCCAAATGACAGGAATTTTTAACGTGAAAGTGGTGAGTTGTTAATTAGACTTATTCTTTGTAACAAGAAGAAGTTTCATGTGACATTTTCAATAAGTTTCATGTGACATTTTCAATTAGCACTGCCACTAAAGGGCAGTCCCCGCATCTCTAGCCTGCAACCATGTAAACCTGTCTGTGCTCTGACCCTCTGTGGTACACAAAAGCTGGTGCTCTGGGTTTTCAAAAGGTTAACTGCATTTTCATGAGCTAGCTCACAATTGACCCATATAATGTTTATGATGACATTTCATAAATGGAGGAGGGAGGAAGTTTCATAGGGGCAGAAATGAGCAGTGACGGTCACTCAGAGGTGGAACTTTTTAACAGAAGTGTTAACTTATATTAAACTACGGCCCAAGATAGCAGTGAGGAAATATGCCATGCCAAAATTGATGCCAGCATTCAAGGTAAACTGCAGAAAGGTAAGAGAGACTGACATATATTGGGATATAAGGTAAGCTGACTGAATGGCAAATGACTGGCAGAACATCACTCAGCCAAGGAGAGGTGGAATAACGCCTCTGACATGCGTGACTGCATGTAGCTGTATGTCAAATAACAGAGCAAGGAGAAAATGCACCTAGCTTAAGCCCTGCTCTGAGAAGCAGAAATGAGGGCAGATGTCTTAAGAGAGTGAGTGCTAGATCCCCAAGTAGATCCACTAAGCTTGCCAAGTAAACTGCCATGGGTCTTGATTTTGGCAGTCAATTCTATCAGATGGTTATACTGGAGACCTATCAAGAACCATGCCAGAACAGACCAGATGTGAACTGTGCTTCAGTGGGTATCCTCTGTGGAGGGCACACAAGTCCAGATCACAGAGGCATTATGGAAGTGAGAAATGCTCTGAGCTGACTTTGAAGCATTCAGCCATCACCTATTACAGCTGCAGCTGAATATAGGTGCCTTATCAAAACTTCAAAACATCTTCCTCAAGGTCAGAAGAGTTCTAATATTTTCATGCTGAGGCAGATGTCATCACTGCAGATTAACTTATAAAAATGAATTTTGCTGATATACAAGTTGAATGGGACAGACAACACTACTGAGTCTTGAGCTTACCAGGGTCCGTAACAGCAATATATGGTCAAAGTCTAGGTGAGCTAAAAAAAAAAAAAAAAAGTAAAAAAAAAAAGTACAGTAATGCAGGAAAACAGAATTCCTGCAGAATTAGGTAGGATTTTGGACAGTTTCATAGCAAACTAGTATGCTGTACCCTATTTTTGATAGACATCCAGTCAAGTAGTCTAATAGCAGTTTTTTAACTTTATCCAGTGGCCATTTTCTGCACATGTTGTCACAAGTACTACAAACATAACAAAGAACATTTGCTCTGGTTGCTGTGCTGCATGTAACTGGCAAGATCCACCTGAGGATCTGATACTACAATACGTGTTACAGAAAATGCTGAACAATGGTACACTATAGAAATTGGATGCATGGTTCAAAGAGAATTTATGGTGCTGATGGAAGCTGGATGGGGTGAAAACATGTAGCTTTATAAAAGTCAACTAAAATATTCTCAGACCCACTTGGTCCCTCTTATAGGAGGGGTCTGGTAGTTTGTGTTCTTCTGTAATAAAAAAGTTTATTGGGCCTATCTTACATTATACTCACAGCCTTACTTTCATTATTATTTATCAGTCTTCATAAATGCCATTGACAACTTTTACCAGGATTTGATATCTAATTCTGTCAAAATGTTTAATAATCCAGTTTAGCTCTGATCTTTACAGAACTTTAGAAACACCTAAACTTCATTAATTACTTTTCAGATCAACTGCACATGCCATTTTTAATCCATTTAACATATTATTGATATTGCATAGCCTACATTTTTTATCTGAATGTCTCAGTGTTAGGTCAGACATCTTAAAAACCAGTATATTAAAATGAATAGTAACCTTTATCAACTGACTTGTACTGCCTTCCAGAAGAGAAATCAGATTTATTCAATGCAACTTATTTTCCATAAAGCCATTCTAAGAAGTATAACTATACTCCTGTGCTTTAATACTTTAATAATTGAATTTCATATCAGATTTTCATTATTTTAGCCAGAAATGGGGTCAGACTAACTGACCTAAAAATACCTATCCTGACTGCCTTTTCTGAATATTGACTCAATATTAACATTCTTCTAGACTACTCTAATACTCATGGCTGTGTTATAGTATATATACACTTACTTCGAATACTTATTCAAAATGAGGATCAGCAAGAGTAAAATTCCTTAACCAGCCCTATCAAGTTGTAAGCTATAGAAGTTCTCAATTTAAAAATGCTACTTCTCTCTAGAAATTGTTTAAAATCCTCCATTGGCTACTAATAGACTGGGGATGTTTCATCATCTTCATCTAACATCAGCCATCTTCCTTCCAGATACAAACCAGAAATATTCTTACAAGACTTCTACCTTTACACAGTTACAGAGTTGCTTTATCTAATAATGGGTCGTATCCATCCTGTAATAGCTATCTTATTACTAATACATTCCTAAATCCTATCCCTTTACTATTGTTCTTGGGCTTGCTACCCACAGATTTCATGGTGATATCTTTAGCCTCTTCTCCATCCTCCATACTCTATTGCTGCTCATATTTTCAGGTTATTATCTATAATCCATTTTCCATTTCATTTATATTGCCTTTCTATTTCTAAATATTGTGTTCTCTTTCCTATCAAACTGAAATAGATAGTTATAAAAAGCTACCCTCTAATTATGGAACTGTGTTTTTTTGGTTACTTAATAAACTATTACAGTGCACAATTTCTATTCGTATTTTCTACTCACCTGTATCTTCCTCATAACAGCTTTGGAGAAATGAGCTGCTCTGAATCAACCTATTTTAGGTGCCCTGTTGGTTCCCACACGTAATTTAGGACATAACACCTGATCCCTATACCACTCTCCAACAAAAATAAGTCCAGTAATGACTTACAACATATTGGATACAGCAACTTTTGTTTGTAAGTATTTCTTCCACAACTTTTAGAAACTATTACTAGATTTTACAATCTAGCAATTTTAGTTACTTGCATAAGTGTCCCAAACTGGGCTCCCCATAGCAATGCAATGCTTTATTGTACATTACAAATATGTGCTTATCCACTAACTCATCATATTCTCTAATTTGAAACAGTGGTGTATATCAGACTCCTACCAGAAACCTCTCCCCCAGGTTTTGTAACTTAGTATATTGATCCAAATGGATTCAAGATCCTGTGGTTCTGAGTTATCAATAATTCTAAAGGCAAGTAACAGTGTCTGCTATAAACAGAAAGAGCCTCTCTTCTCTGAAGTTCCTCTGTTGTCCTATTATTAGCTGTAGCTATTAATTAGCAATGCTGAAATGATTTAATTGTTGTATGTTAAAAGAAGAACTGTATAATGTCATGAGAGACATGGAACGGCTAGAAAAAGTAACTGCATTCGATTGATTAATGAGAAGATTACACTTGCACTCAGAAAAACAAGTAAGGCTTGTGAAGTGATCAGAATAACAAAGATAAGAGGGTCATACAAATATGTTAAACAGGTTAAGCAAGAGACAGTTTAAACTTGATTAAACTTGATCTCTATACAGAAAAACTTATTTGAGTTACTGAAACTTGAGTGAGAATCAAGGTCATGGGAAAATTGACAGCCACCTGGAAGGAGAGAGTAGAAATGAGACAGACCAGACTTCAAAGGAAGAGCTGGTACAGGAAGGAGCACTGCTACTTCTTACTGTGCCACCTCGATGTTCCTATGCAGGTTATAGCATCAGATACATAAGAGGTATTTTAACAGGATTTACTTGATATACTACACAATTCCACTGGAACACCAAGGATTTTCAACTACATTTTTTACAGTGATATACTGTGAATCAAATCTGATTTCAGAGAACTTTTTTCCATAAATATTTAGTACCTAACTAAACAAAGCAGTCTACCGAGGAACTCCCTGTTCATCAATATTTGACTTACAGACAGCATCTTTATTTTCAAAAAACCTTTCTGCAGAGGAACAGTAGTCAGCAAAAATGTTACTTGAAATATGCATGCATATTTTTTATCCAGGGGAGACACTACATATTTAGCTTTATAGAGAAACTACATATTAACATTCTTTTCACATACAGTACAACCATGTAAATGCTAATGAATATTCATGGTAACTAACAGAGAAGCAGTCATCTTATTCAACTGTGATTCAAAGTATCATAATAGTTGCTAATAGGTGATTTTCCTCACTACAGCTACTTTTGAGAAAAGAATATCTTTTACTTTCTCATTTTCTAATTTTTGACAAACTTTTCATTATGGAAGTATGCAAAGTATTATTAGTACAAACACTTGTTTATCTCATTTGTCTATAATTGCTACTGCAGTTTATTCAATTAAGTCACTCCAAAATTCATAGCAGGCTGAATGGAGACTGAATTGCATCTCCCTATCATTCATAACATAGGAGTATTTAATTTAAAAAAAAAGATAACACATTAGATTAATTCAGACTTTCCCATACTTAGCCAAAAACAAGCATGCAGCTGTGGAAAGAACACTCATTTCTTCCTCTTAGAGGAAGCATTCTGTATTAGAAGAAAGCACATTTCCCCCCATGAAAAATAACAGTTTGTTCAAGAATAGGCAAGATACTTCTGAATCACAGGGCACAGTGATCAGTTTTATACCACTTTCCCAAGAGTTATGAAACAAGGCAAAGAGAAGACAGCCTTTATTTTAATCACAAACTTAAAAAGGAAAATAACTCATTTTTTAAATAACAGCCACACTTTTTCATGAAAGTCAATCCTCATTTTCACCTTAGATATTTTAGCTTATAATTTCTTTGAATTTAGGATTTTAAAGTCCATTCAACATTGTTCAGTCTTTTTTCATAATAAAGTTGATGTGAATTTTGCAACTGAACTGAACATGGGATCATTGTAGAATGACTTGTTATCTGATGATGACAGAAAGAAGCTAAAATGAACAAGTACTTAAGTTACTAAATTTTAATCCACAGTGGAAAGTTATTCACGAAGAGATAACTATATATGCCTTCTTTTTACAGTGCATCAAAATACCACTGCTCTTTACTTCGGATGCTATCAGACTTGCTCAAACATATCTGAAAGCAGCTCACCTCTACAGAAATCCAAGAACAGTAGAGAAGTCCATCTGTTTCATGGGTTAGTAAGATACAGCCTTGTCTGAAAGTAGGTATATGGTAGATATATGCTAAATTCAATAGATATATACTGAATAGGCATTATAATTCTTAGTTACGTAGAGGGTATTTCAGAAAAATAAATAATATTTATATTTCAAATATTAAGTTACAAAACACAGATTAGTCCATTCTGCAGAACTTCACTCTGAAGTAGTATGATGAAGCGATCTGTATAACACCACAGACACAGTATTATTGCATGATCACTGTAGCAGATTATTAAGTATTTAACCAAAATAAGAAAAGAATATTCTACGTACTGCTTTTAAAACTGCTTTCAATTTTGCAATATAGAGGCTTCCTTATTTAAAATTTCTGTAATAAAAAGCAATGCATGTGGAAAATGAGGTAATTCACATTAATCAACAGATATGAATTATTTTCTTAAATGTGTTGGGAAAATTTTTTCTGCACAGTAATTTGGAATACAACTAAGCACTTTTTGTCGTGAATAAGTACACTGGCAGCCATATACAAAAAGATGACCAATAAAAATTATGGAAGTCTATGGAAGTCTAGGAAAGAGACCTAGAGCCATTGACACTTTCTTCCTGTTTAGACCAGTTCAGAGCTGACACCAGGCCAGTGAAGGAACTTCAAGATTGTTCCAGAACAGGGAATGCACCAAAAGATTAGTCTCATTTAATCTTTTACGTTTTGCTTTCACTCAATAATACCTTTATTTAGGTGAACACTCAAAAGAAAATCAAAACTCAAACCTTCACAAATGTCATGAACTCTTCGACTTTGTCATTGGTGAGCAGCAGCTTCTTCTGTACAGTTTCCAAAGCCTGCCCACTCTGTTTAGCCAAGCCATGTAGTTGTTGAGATGCAGTAGTCTCAAGTTCAGTCATGGCACATTCAGTCTCCATCATTTTGCTCTCTAGATTGGTAAGCTTGAGATCCTGAAATACATCCGCAGAGAAACAGCAGTGATATAATAAAAGCTGATAGACAGGTATGGCAGACCACAAACAAACGAATGAACAAACCAACCTCCCACACAATGGTTAACATCACAGAACATTCAACATGCAACACATAAAATGTAATTTCATGGGAAAAAGTAATTTCATTTTCAGTCATTATGTCCATGTTTCAGCATCTAAATTTCAGTGACGTGACTGAATTAAATCAGAGAAACACATTACTATTATTCTGCTTTTTTTTCCCTTTCTGTATTTAAAAAGTCTAAGCTGATGAACTTGCAACTTTTCATTTGAAAGTGAGGTATGAAAAGGTTCCACAGTGGAGCCATCACAACTCTAATATACCTTTTTCTCCAACTCATCTTTAGCCTTGTGATACATCTGCTCATACTGAGACTTCTCTTTTGTAGCTACATTAAGTCTTTGTTTCAGCGAGTCGATGGAAGTTTTTTTGTTCAAACAGTCTCCAGCCAGTGCCTTTACCTGAAATAATGAAAGGCCAAGAGCAATCGACTATTACGATATAAAACTGAAAAATGGAAATCAAATCAAAACTAAGCTTACCTATATTGCATAAACATACCTGTATTATATAATTTGATTAAAGTACCTTTTCCTGAAATTAGTCTTTAATAAATCTCTACTGCTGATCCAGTAGAGATCAGTTTGCACACAATCTTGTTACATAGTCTTGACTTGTATTAAGTGTAAAGAAAAGCTCTTCATTTGCAGAGCTGTTTGTTTATATATGTTACTGTTACAGTGTATGCAAAAGGGAGCAAACTACAACTTCCACTCATTTCTTCTATCAGAGGTAAAAACATTAATTAAAACTCAGCTGAGAAAATGATAACTGTCTACAAGTTAATAGTCTGTAAAGCCTCTTAGATAATAATTATCACTTTGCCATACAATGCAAACAGTGATTTTGGGTAAAATGAAATAGACCAATGCTCCTAGAAAATCATTTAGCTCTCCTGACAGTATTAATCACAAAGTTTTCCTGACAATGTCGAATAACAGGGAATTTCTTTGCTCTTCTGCTGAAGATAATGTAAAATTTACCAATTTGATTTTCCACATGGAATAATCAAATTAATGTATGGAATTCAATTCTCTGGAATCTGAGAAATGCAGCGTTTAAAATACTCAAAGAACAGCATTAAAGTACATTGTTCTACTCTAAATCTTTTGTCTAAAACCAAAACCAGGTATTTCTCTCATGTCATACTTTAGCTCCCTTGCCTACTCATGCTCTCACTCTCTGGCTGCGGATTTCTTAATAACACCTTATCTTTGGCATGGAGGGTAAGAGAGTAGCTCTCTCTAGAGCTGAAAGTGCTATATGACTGTAAGCAGAGATAGTGCCTGTGGTATTCAGCAAGCACCCGCATTCTAAGAAAACAAAAGCAAATTGATAAAATGTTTATTTCTATTTTGGGGTCATATGCTGCATAACCTCACAGACAACCAAATATTATAATCTTTTTCTGGAATTAGAGGCCAAAGCACAACACATTGGTTGGATAATATAGAAATATGCCAAAACATATACAAGTTCTTCTAGCTTTGGTGAAATCATCCTAGAATTTTGCAGGAGAACATGATTTGCTATAGAAATTAAGCTCTACCTACACAGACAGAATTTCATTAAGTTAAGAACTGTGAATCATTCATAATATTGCAGTAGACAACAGATTAACATATTAAAGCATTTAACTACTACAGCCAGGAGAGGTGCATGGACTTCATTAGCATATGTCATGTAAAATCACCCTTGTTTCAGGTCTACTGTATTTGATGAACTTACAGTGCATAAAACTAAATCTCACTACTTACAGCATATCCTTGCAACTCAGTGTTCTGAATACTTTAATATTTAATTACACCTTTTATGAACATACATTAAATTATGCTGAATCCATCCAAGCTATCACCATAGTGATAGTGGAGGGAATTACACCCTTAAATTAACTGTATGCTGTTTGCTTAAAGCAATATATTGATTTAGTATGTATAGCATGTTGAAATAACTTCTGTAAATCCACCAGCTTTTGCTTTTCCTAAAACTATCAATAGCAAGAAAGAAGTACCTTTCTCTCAAGACTTTCTAATGTTTCATTAGAGGTTTTCTCATTTTCTTGATTTGCTTTTAGACGAGACCTTAAGTCTTCTATCAAATGTCTTTTCATATTAAGGTCCCTCTCCAATCGAGAAATCCTAGAAGGGAAGAAGTCACACTGCATGTCACTGTTAGAATATATTGTTAATATGCAACTATTTTAAACAACTAAAAAGTATAAATGCAGTAGACAAAGTATCACTCCTGTAGCTTTAGAATACTTTTTTAAATAAAAGCTGATGCAATTCTTGCAATTTACCCTATTTGCAATTCTTGCAATTTACCCTATTCGCAACAATTAAAACCAGTTTCAAGTCTCTTATTAAACAGACCTATTTCTAAATATGCAATTTATTTGTGAGTTGCTTTTTGCTGTGGTTTATGCTCTAACTTGTCTGATCTGAAATCGTAGTAATTCTTCTTAAGCTATTATCAAAAAAAGGCAAAAAACCTGTTGAAAACACAAAATTTAATTAATTAAATTTTTTTGATGTCTGAAGCAGGTATCATTCAAACACTATTTTGTACAAAATTATTTTTAAAAGAAAGTAAAAGGGGGAAGTCTCCTTCCATCCAACTGAGTAATACACAGAAATACATGAAAAATCTCTGTCCCTATAATATGTCAGATGAGATAGTAATTCTTAAAAATTGCAAAACCTAGAAATAACATCAGCATTTTTCAGAAACTTCCCCAAAAAAGAAACTCCCATGTACTACAATGTAATCTCTGCTCAATGAGAAAATTATGCCTTATACAATGCCTCCACCCTTATTTTAATATTTTAAATATAAACATAAACAATACCTGAATATGTTCAGATTTCTGGATTTTTTTTTTTTTTTTTAATGAAGGCAAAATGAATGATGGTAATATGTTCAGGAATAAAACATTGTTGATACCATGTCAACACCATATTAAAAAAAACCCAGGAAAATAGTGCATCTTAAAATTTCTTGCATCTACTTCACATTTATACTATTAATGTTATTTTGTTGATTATATCTTAACAGTTTATGAAAAAGCAGTATCTATTTTATAAAGGAATCATGTTAACCAGTAACTCTATTTTAAATTTAAGTTTAAGGCTTATGGTGGAAAAATTCAGTTTCATTTTGAAACAGAAAATACGCAATGTACACAATTTAACAATTTTAAGAGTTCTCTATTTTTGAAATGAACTAATTTCAGATAAGTAAACTGCATTCTTTCTACAAATAAAAAAATTAGAATGGTTAGAGGACTTAAACTCTGGGACAGGCAAGTAATTCACTGATATACTAATAGGTTATGTTTATATAGTAATATAATTGAAGAACACTATTACATCAGTTAAAGTAGGTAGAACAAAAATTTCAGTTGAATACTTCACAACAATACATGTGAATTTCAAAATGAGTAGTAAACCTTAATCAATTCAAATAGGAACAAATACAACTGTCCTTTTGAACTTTTCATGAATATAAGACTGGATATTTAATCTTGTTTAAGCATCTGAACCTTGACATGTCTCTTAGCCCCTAGGCAAAGAATTACTGTATTTGAAAGGCTGTGTTTAACAGTGCTGAGGAATTCATTTAGATTTACATCAAGGATAAAATAGTCTACTCTAGGGTCTGGGTATTCTTATTGCAATTCAGATACTGTACCTAGGTAATCACTCATCAGTTTAAACAAAATGCAATTTTAGCATGTACTGCTCCAGTTTCTAAAAAAAACCTGTACGCAAGATTGCAGAAAAAAAAAGAATAAAACATTCTCTTAAAAATCTATTTAAGAACGGTTAATGTTGTAACAATTATACAGCTGCCACTGGGTGGCACCAAACACAATGGATAGAAGAGTGAACATACTTCGCTTGTAGTTCCCGAATCCGTTCTTCTCTTTCCTGGACTTCGTTTTTTAGTGACTTAATGGTGGTTGATTGCTTAGTGATTTCATTATTCGAATTCTATATTGAAAAATATTAAAATATAAATAAAGCAGACTGAATATTATCACAGTCAACAGTAAATTTGTTTGAAATAATGGGCTGTGTAAACTTCCACATATTTTATGAATGTTCTTCAACATTAATTGGGACAAAAAGAGTATTCTTACTTTCTAGCTACACTTAAGCAAAAGTACATTCCTTGGAAAATATGATCAAAATCAGTACTTTTCCATTGCTTTAATAATGTATGATTAATAGATGTTCCCCAGGACACCTGCAAGCCCAGTGCACCTACCAGGGCCACATTTTCTCTTGCATAGCATGGTCAGCTGAAAAGGTAACAGAAAAGAAGAGAAATAAAATCGGATCTTCATTTGAACTACATCTTTGAATGGTATAGTTCTACAGCACAAGGGGCCTACATCTACAGAGCGTACAAGACGATCTACAAGAGCGGTTGTTTTTGTGTCCCTTGAAACTCAAAGCACAAGACAAAGACATTTCCATTTGGGCACAGTAACACAAATCCTACATTTCAGTAACAAAAAGGTACGAACCTAACTTTCAGGCACGTGTAACTCCAGTGAAAGAGAGTTATACAGTTGTTGGCCTTTCCTCATCGTATGTAGTAGGAAGTAAAAAAAAGCCTCAATTCATCCATGAAAACACACAGATAATCTACCCAAGATTTAAATACAGAACAACTGTATTTAAACAACTCTAAAGAAATAAAAATACAAAATTTAACTAAGTAGCCATCTTAGCAATCTGAGCATATGCATTGAATGTCATTGCTGAAAATGGCAGCTCAAACATACCGCATATAGAGATTTCAGAAATCCAAAAGGTGTTGCCAAAAGACACATATGCGTTAAGTGTATGCACAACATATATGTGTGCATATATGCATTCAGGTTCAGCCACTGTACTAAAGCTTTTTACTCATTATGTATAAATAATAAGCGAACAGATCAGACATGCTGTAAACAAAGATACTTCAGGAGAATTTCTCTGCTCAGTGCAGACTTGTAACGCCCATTAACATTAATAGGAGTATTGTACATAACTCTGTGCACCTCAAGGGGAGTATATATTCTTGTGTGCATAGTTAGATGTAAAATATTGTTCTTAATAACTTGTCTAGTCTATTTACTGTTATTATAATGTGAGGTATAACCAGAAAATTGTTAAAATGATGTATGCTAGCAGAATATTCCTGAGTTTCCTGAGACCTGTTTGCTGAGCTTGAGCTTCATTAGCGTGAAGCACAGCACCCAGTTACATGGTTTACACACCAGATATGAACTTGCATACTTAGGTGGGCCTCTGCACATGCTCAGAGGCAAAGACATATGCTTATGGTATTTTGCTTCCAAACCCACACCTAACACATTTCTTCCTATTGGCAAAGATACAAGGAGTCATTATATACAACATAAACAAACACTGCAAAAATAGCTCTGAGAAAAAAAATGAACTAACAAAACTGGGTACTTTGAGATTTTGAGCTATAAGGAAAGCTTTTGCTGCTTCCACACTCAGACATTTAGGAGAATAACTTTGTATCTCCTTTTTAAGAATGCTAGATAGCCTGGAACAATAGTTGACAACTTTTGCCAATTTCTTCTGCTAAAAATGACTTGCAAGACTTAAATTTTTGAAAATTATTAGGTCAAAATAAGGCTAAGAATTTCAGTAACTTGATTTAAGTAGCTTTTGAGGCCTTTATAGTCAAAACTCTCATCCAATTCAGCAACCAGTGAATTTACTCTACTAATCTGGATTTGGGGTCACAGGCCATGTTTATTCTAAATGTAGTTTTGCATACATGGTTTTTTACATTAAAAATGTAATACATATTTAAGAAGGAATTAAAAGTCATGTTAGTATTTTTGACATCAGATTTATATATGCTTGCTAAATGTTTCCTCTGCTGCAGAAAGAAAAAAAACTTTGATTTTTTCAGCAATATATTTTGCAGTTCACATCTGGCAGACAAATAAAGTAGGCTTCTAGCATGAGTGTTACTCTTAGAGAATTTTACAAAAAAAAAATCCTCATTTTTTATTTTTCTTACTTTCATAGAGCAATTGACTACTGGGTTTCTGGATAATGAGGACACTCATCTAAAAGGAACAACCCTAATTAGCAGAAATTACCACTCGCCAGCAGCAGAAGCAGATTAGTCAAACCCAAATCTAAAATCAACACTCAAGAAGTCAGCATGTATGGTTTCAAGATCTCTTTCTCATAATTAAAGTAGATCAAATTATGTGGCTTTTCACGGCTACTCCCTGCTGCCCTCATCTCTTTATCAATGTGACCTACCTTTACTAATCCCTGAATTTAGATGTTACACATCCAGTGTGCTATAGCCAAGATCTGTAATACTATGATTACCATCAACAGCTAAGAGGTCTGAGCACTACCCACATCTTGTGTGCTAGCACAGCTAATCCAGTACTCAGAGCCAGAGCCAGCTATATCACTCAAGTAATATGTCCTTTTCTTCTTCAAAGTTGATCCTTTGGCAGCCAGCTTGCTAGTGTGCCATTTCTTCTAGCAGCAAGAAGCTGTACCATTTTGACCTTTTCTCTTTCCTCAAATATTAAACACAAAATGATGGAAAAAACCAACTTTAAGACATTCTGTTGCACATATATTTCCTCCAGTTAGAAGAGAAGAAGAATTAATATGTTCGAGCCAGGCCACCTGCTGAGAAAGCTCTCAGATCAACACAGTCCAGCATCTACATCATCCACATATAACAGAATCAGTGGAGACTGAAAAATGAAATCATCAACAAGTTAGTATTTTCCTATCAACTAATCTACAAAAATACAAATACAAAAAGAATGATGTCTCTTTGAAGACAAGAATAGTAGTGACGTATGGGTAACATAACACTGTTACATTACATGAGCTGCCCCATCAGCCCAAATTCCATGCTCCCCTTTCACAGACAGCTATTGCTTACCTCCTCTTAAAGGAAGCAAGGAATCAACACAGTTCTCATTGAAGTAATTCCACAGCACTTTCCAACAAGACGCATTTAATCATTGTGTGAAAACTCAGCAAGCCTCCCTGTCTGGCCTATTTGATCTGCAAAAATTGTTTTAATTGTAACTTTTAATTCTCCTGCTTAATGACTACATTTCTACTTAACATCGAAGGTTGTCTATTAGCACCTAAGTTGCTAATCATTGGCTAAGATACATAAATGATATGCATATGTGAGTATACATATATCTGCTTGACCCAGTTATGAAATACTGTTCATATGAATTATCCTCAGCACTAGATAATCTGTTCTGTCACCTTTAGTTTCCACTGCAGCTGTTTCATCTCTGAATCAATGTTCTTTGAAGGAGCTGGTGTGGCTTCACTCTTGCCAGCAGTTCGAGACAGATGTTCTCTCAACTTCAATTTTCCTTGTAAATCTTCTTTCTCCTGTTGCCACTTGGCCAGGTTGGAGGTCAACACCTGTTTTACAAACAGAAGAAACAATCACAATTGCATCCTAAAAATATTTCTGCTTGATCATATGACATGCTTCTCTGGTTCAGAATTCAAGAGGAATGAAACAGTATGTATTATCTGTAATTATATTGCATAGTGGTTGAATTCTCTAGTCCATGCAAAGATCAAATCTGGCAGGAAAGAGAAGTCAACTAACATTAAAAACAAACAATTTTTTAAAAGGCAAGCTAATTCAATTTTGACTGTACACATTGCTATTTTTACCATGACAGGCAAAAACTATCATACAAAACTGTAACAGTAGTTACTGTTGAAACCTGTTTACCTAGAGCCTCTCTGGCATTCAGCAATTATTTCTACACAGAGCTTGAAGAAATACCAAGGCGTCTCAGACACCAATGCGTATTAAAGGTAGTTAAATGTCAAATCTGTTTTAATGGTGATCACGGTAAGCTCACTTGAATTGCTGTGTTGACAACTGCTATAAAACATATACCCTTCTTTTGGCTTTTGTTTTGATATTTGTAGGGCTTGTAGAGGTTAAAGCAAAGTGGACCAGCTGTACTAAATATCTTCTGGTTGGCTGGTCTTTACTCACGTTGTGTTATTTCTTCCCTTTCACATATATGCACCATAGCCAGAGAACCACATATTCCATAACCTTGACTCTAGGGCTGAGGTACTTAAGTGGTAAAAGCCAAGCTGGAGCAGGACAGGATAACAGATGTTAGTTGTTTATTCCACTGGGTAGGTCTTACCACCTTATACTGCAGCCAAAACACTTCTCATTTAGCAACATAAATGCTAAGTCCAATTAGCAGACGAGGCTTGTTAGGGATTTAGTTCAAATAAATAACATGCAAACAAACTCTCAGTCTTGTTGCACTTGATTGACAACTGACAGGACTTATTCAATCTTTGTAACAATATATGTCACAGTACTCCTTATAAAGATAATCTTCTAAATAAAATATTTGTTTTAATTTAAATAATATTGAATGTTGTTCTGTGAAAAGAGGAACAGAAATAATTTTCATGCTAGTGGTTAACTTTCACAAATCTGTAGTTAGCCGAAAGCCACCAATGGCCTAACAACTCTCTGCTCCTTAAGAGGGTAACTACAGTACTATCTTATTATAAAGATATAAACTACCTTATTAAATAAGGTAGTTTAACATAAGGAACAATTATACAAAATGGTATTGAAATCTCTCTAAGGGCAAAAAAAACTTGCTTTGTGAAGAATCCTGATAAGAAGCTGGAGAAGATACTAAAGCTTGAAATGACTAAAAGTGTGCCCGATTATATGCTGGTACACAAAAAAACATGGGTCAGAAGGTCAAAGATAGTGTTCTATTTCCAAGCATTTTATTATTTAACTCCAAAACAGATTTTATACTGTTTGATGATATTAGAAAAAACTTTTTATATGCATGTGTTTATATACACACACACTTCCATACCAATCATCTGAAGATCACATATATATACAAATAAAAGAAAAACTACTTATGCTCCTGTTTATTCCAATTATGAATGACATGAGAATGCTTGTAGATTTTGCATTAGCTTAAAAAAATATCATGGATACAAGAAAATGCATCCTGTATTTAAAGTTAAAACTCTAGTATTTCACACTTAAGTGCATTTACTAAAGCCAATGGGCAGTTTACAAATTTATCTGACATAAGTACTGTTCTTAGTAAAGGGGTTAATCTTTCCATTCTCTTCTGCATCTGCTGTCATTGAACAAGAGATAAATAGTGCTACTGTATTTTCTAATTGGCTATTCCTTAATCTGATATATTATTCTCACAATTAATACAGTCTGAGTAAAAGACAAAATGAAGGCTACTTTAATAAGCAAAACCAGTAGTAGTACAGAAAGATATAAGGATTAGGTTAATTTGTCCTGTATAGCCAATATTTCTACATGCAGAATTTCATGATTCAGTGTCTCTATAATAAATTATTCATAAAAAGAAAAGAAAAAAAATCATAGCTAGATCAATATCTCTGATTAAAATTAGAAATGCCCCCATATCTGCCCAAGATAGCTCATGACTTTCAGGAGCTTCTCAGGCTACTGCTGCCACCAAAATGCATCTGGTCTAAAATGCCGTGATTGCAGTGTCCACATTCCCAAAAATGACAGCAAATATATTGAAAAAGAAAGGGCTTTCATGGGAGAGGTGCCAAAGAGGGCAGTGCTACATTAGTTATAGAATTTACTCAAGTGAGGAGGTAGGAAAAATTATTTAAAATATGAATGAATGTACGTAAATTCAGAAACAGCATCAGAACTACGAGGGTGAAGTGAAAGTAGTATATGATGTACAAGACAAACACCCCACAACTTGCAAAAGCAGACGCAGACAGACACGCAATTGCAATCAGAGATATAGAATCACAGAATCATTAAAGTTGGAAAAGACCCTTAAGATCATCGAGTCCAACCGTAAACCTAACACTGCCAAGTCCACCACTAAACCATGTGCCTAAGCATGACATCTACACGGCTTTTAAATACCTCCAGGGATTGTGACTCAACCACTTCCCTGGGCAGCCTGTTCCAATGTGTGACAACCCTTTCAGTGAGGAAATTTTTCCTAATATCCAATCTAAACCTCGCTGGGCACAACTTGAGGCCGTTTCCTCTTTTCCTATCGCCTGTTACTTGGGAGAAGAGACCAACACCCACCTCACTACAACCTCCTTTCAGGTAGTTGTAGAGAGCGAT
>NW_008794774.1:5885641-5886626 GCF_000699145.1 Aptenodytes forsteri | reverse complement strand
CCCGTCCAAGCCATGAGCAGCCAGTTTCTCCAGAATAGTGCTGTGGGAAATGGTGTGAAAGGCTTTACTAAAGTCTAGGTGGACAACATCCACAGCCTTTCCCTCATCCACTAAATGGGTCGCCTTGTCATAGTAGGAGATCAGGTTAGTCAAGCAGAACCTGCCTTTCATAAATCCATCCTGACTGGGTCTGATCACTTGATTGTCCTGTACATGCCACGTGATGGCACTCAAGATGATCTGCTCCATAACCTTCCCTGGCACCAAGGGTCAGGCTGACAGGTCTGTAGTTCCCCAGATGCTCCTTCTAGCCCTTCTTGTAGGTGGGTGTCACATTTGCGAACCTCCATTCAACTGGGACCTCCCTGGTTAGCCAGGACTGCTGATAAACGATTGAAAGTGGCTTGGTGAGCACTCTGCCACCACTCAGTACCGTTGGGTGGATCCTATCCAGCCCCATAGACTTGTGTGTGTCTAAGTGGTGTAGCAGGTCGCTAACCATTTCCCCTTGGATTATGGGGGCGTCATTCTGTTCCCCATCCCTGTCTTCCAGCTCAGGGGGCTGGGTGCCTGGAGGACACTTGGTCTTACTATTAAAGACTGAGACAAAGTAGGCATTAAGTACATCAGCCTTTTCCTCATCCTTTGTCACTATGTTTCCCCCCACATCCAATAAAGGATAGAGATTCTCCTTAGCCCTCCTTTTGTTGCTAATGTATTTATAGAAACGTTTTTTATTGTCTTTTATGGCAGTAGCCAGATTAAGTTCTAGTTGGGCTTTGGCCCTTCTAATTTTCTCCCTGTATAACTTCACAACTTCCTTGTAGTCCTCCTGAGTTGCCTGCCCCTTCTCCCAAAGGTCATAAACTCTCCTTTTGTTCCTGAGTTCCAGCCAAAATTCTCTGTTCAGCCAGGCCAGTCGTCTTCCCCACCAGCTCATCTTTTGGTACGTGGGGATGGCCTGCTCCTGCGCCTTTAAGATTTC
>NW_008794774.1:5805461-5885127 GCF_000699145.1 Aptenodytes forsteri | reverse complement strand
TACAGGGCTACCCCACCGCCTCTCCTTCCTTGCCTATCCCTTCTGAAGAGCTTATAGCCATCCATTGCAGCACTCCAGCTGTCCGAGTCATCCAACCACGTTTCCGTGATGGCAGCTATATCATAGTTTTCCAGCTGCACAATGGCTTCCAGCTCCTCCTGTTTGTTGCTCATGCTGCGTGCATTGGTGTAGATGCACTTCAGTTGGGCTATTGATCCCACCACCTTTTTTGGGGGAGAAACCCTAATTCCTACATGACCATTCTCAGGTGCTTCTGTGGTTTCTAACACATCAATAACCTTTGCATCTTTGCTGCCACATGGATCTCTATCCCCTACCTCTACTGAGACTGCAGACCGAAGGACCTCACTAGCACATCGTCCCTCAACATTGGTGTGCTGCCCCCAGGCTTATCTCTAGCGAGCCTGGTTTTATCCCTTTCCCCCTTCAAATCTGGTTTAAACCTCTTTCAAAGAGCCCTGCTAACTCCTGTGCAAAGCTCCTTCTCCCCCTTTGAGACAGGTGTACCCCATCTGTCACCAGCAGGCCTGGTGTTGTATAGACCAATCCATGATCAAAAATCCCAAAATTCTGCCCATGATACCAGGCTTGGAGCCAGGTATTGATCTGCTGGCTCTTTCTGTTTCTTTCCTCATCATTCCCTGCAATTGGAAGGATAGAGGAGAACACTACATGTGCTCCTGATCCCTTAACCAGTCGTCCCAAGGCCCTGAAGTCTTTCTTGATTGCCCTCAGACTTCTTGTTGCAACTTCATTGCTGCCTACCTGAAAAATCAATAATGGATAGTAATCTGAGGGCTGTACCAGAGTAGGAAGTTTTCTCTTCACGTCTTTAACCTGGGCCTCAGGGAGGCAGCAGACTTCCCTAAGAAGTGGGTCCAATGCATATTGGGCATTCTGTTCCCTTCAGGAGGGAGTCTCCTATGACAATGACCTGTCTTTTTTTCTTTATGGAAGCAGTTTTGACGCAGGCTGTAGGCTGACTTAACCTCGGCAACACTTCCAAGCTAGATGAACCATCATCCTCATTACTGTTCAGTTCCACTTGCAAAGCCTCACACCTATTATGCAAGGGTACCTGGGAAGGTGGGGCAGTCACAGAGGAGACGCACCTGCTGCGTTGGGCAGGCACTTGTCACCATTGCCCCCTATCTCTTAAGTCACTGAAGGTTGTCTCTTAACAGCTCTGGAGACAACATAAATGGTGTTACTAGGTTGATAATTCTATTGCATTATTCTTCTATTTGCAATATATTGAAAGGGTATGTGAAAATTCTATACAAATCTATGTCGGATGGGAAAAACAGCCCCCCCTGCCCCAGCAAGATATTTATGCCTAAAAGATACTCCTTGCATTAACTTACTTAAGAAGCAAGTCCATTGCCCTGCTGTCCCTCACCACTCGCTAAGTTTTAGGTCAAGTCTTCCGTTCTTTTTTCTTTTTCAGACACAGAGGGGTTTTTGTGTCTGTGCTACCATGCATGCAAATCCTGAGTGACAGAGTAAAAAGGATTTATTCCAGGGGAAGAGGTCACCAGGGTGAAAGGTAGAATCTTAAACACCAGCTAGAGCAGATGTTGGTAAAGGCAGGCTACCGCTGTTCCTCCGTGATGTAGAGGCCTTTGTCTGCTGCACCTCCTCCAGAGTGTTTTGGCTTAACAGATGTTTATAGATTCAGTATTTTAACATCCATCTATCTTAATCTCCTTGCTCTTGGTATACCCCTGACACTCTGTTCTGCTGTACACAAAGGGATAAGTGATGAAATCTCAGTTTCTATGTAGTCAATGTAAAACTTCCAGTGACTCAGCAAGGCTTTTTAGCATAAGCCCTCTGCTCAGAAAGACAGCTACGTGAAAGGCCCAATGGATTAATGTAGGAAGCTCCTGGAATGGCCTATTGCTCCTCGGCATCACAACAACCCTGTGAGGAGCTTCTAGTTCAGTTTACAGCAGTCACCCTCCTACTGCAAATGGCATGCCTGAAAATGACATTTCTGTTGGTGGTGGCTGCTATTGTACTGCCACTGCTGTACATGATCCTATACATTTATATTTGCAGAATATATTATATAGAATATATTTCTAGGCAAGATTATGAAATAGGATGTAAACCAGGTATTCTTGAAACCCTTTTTAAGCAATGACATAACCTTATTTTACTACTTATTTTGTAATCTAGCTATAACCAATCTAAATATCCTCAGATGTGTAAAAATCATGTTTGCTATGAAGCTTCCCATCCTAAAATCCTGGAAGATGAAAACATTACAATGTGCATAGAGATATCTGTAAGAAACCTGAAGCCAACATATTCCTTTTGCTTTTCTCTGAGAAACCTTGTTACAGTAGGTAATAAAATACATTTGCTATATGCATAGCTCCTGTACCAAGTTCTATTTTAAAATCTAACACTGCTCATCTGAAGGTTTTAAATGGAAAGCTATTTTCCCACAGCTTTAGCTTGATCATGAAAAATATACAAGATAAGCAGTACTTGTTGCACACATAAACCATGAAAGAACTGTTCAAAACATATTTGCAGGCACAGAGTTAGGTATTTATGATTTTACACATTCTATCAAATGTTATTATAACATAATGATAAAGCTATTTACAATATCCAAGGCAAAATTTATTGAGTCAACCCTACTAATCTTGAATCAAAACCTACCTCCGCCTGATGGGTCACGGAAAAAAAGCTAAAATTAATAAAGGTGGTATGTAGCAGACTAAAAAGCCAACTGTGCTTCATACTTAATGTGATCATATAGACAAAAGGCAAATAACTCCAAATCCTCAGTGAAAGTTTTTTTTCATGCAAGTGCTGTAAGTGGTTGATTACTTAGTATTCCAGACATGAAGACAAAATATGAAACAGAAGTCTTTGGTGACTTAATATCCTATCCCTAAGTTGAAACAAAGACCCCCCAAAGCAAGAAAAAGTCCTAAAATATAAAAGTTATTTGTCATTTATTCTTCTGAAATTTTAGTAAAATCCACTATATCACTGAGTTATAATTTTTTTTTCAGCCAAACGCAGTTATCGGCAGCTGACTCTGTTTCACAAAATGTCAAGTAAATGAAGGTAATATAGAGGACTTTTTGGCAGTGCTTTAGCTAGTTGTTAGACTTCAGTAGCCTTTAGAGACCATTAAGTACCCTTTGGCTAATTGGCCAATGGTAGATTAATCCTCTTTTTATTCTAGCAGCACTATTTTAACACCCTTTGCACTCTGTCAGTGTAGTATCTGAATGACAAAATAATATTGTGCATGAATAATAAGCAGAAAAGTTAAATTAACATTTCATGTTTCACATGCCATACCTATGTGTCAGGAAAAAACCCCATCTTTTAAAGCCACTGACATTCAACTTTTTTAAACAATCTCATGTTGACATCTTACTGAAGTGAATCTTCCTAATTACTGCTAATTGCCTATCAAGAAAAAAAAAAATCTTTCCTTGAAGTGCAGTTGTCTAGTATAGATGAACACAGCTCCAATGTGCATAGTAAAGACAGGCATGACACTTGAGGTGTGCTACATTATTATGAGGTCATACTAAATATGGCTTGCAATGAACAAAGTAGCTTTTAAGGATGTTTAAGGCACTGAAAATGTCAATCTCTCATGAAGTGTTTAAATTAGTTCCCAGCAGAGAAATACAGATATCAGCATGCAGATAAGAGGTATATTTCTCATCTCAAGTATTTTACTAAAGCAAAAACATAGTTGTCCTATTGATAATGTCACTGTAACAGAATTGCAGTTCATCAGCTTTTACACTGTTATCTACAGAATGGACCTTTCACACGTACAAATTATAAATTCAGCTATTATTGGGAATACAGTTGTAATCACTAACAAAGACTCTTATCAAAGTCTTTGAATGTCTTCTTAATCATGTGCTAGTATTGATCAGAGTAATCATTGTTTATAAAGGGCTATTTACTGTATACCAGTTCATAAACAAACGCTTTACTTGTAATTTTAATTCAGCTATTGTACACCTAATTTATAGCTAAATTTATTCTAGATCTTATAAAAGCCTAGTATTACATTTGATCTAGCTACGGCATCTTATGAAATAATAAAAAAATAAAATCAATAAAATCAGAGCAGATAGGTCCATTTTAAATTTTGTTTTCTTTTGTTTTTTTCTTTTTGTAAAGAATGATAACACCACATAGATCAAGACCAGAACAGATATATCTATTCTAAAGAAACACACAAACATTCATGTATAAATGAATTGGAGTAATATATTCTGGGCCCAATTCTCCAAGAAATCATCTGCTGTTATAAACAACAGACAAGCCTGAGTATAGAACTGCACATTGTGCAATCAATGATTTTTCAAGCAAATTATGGAAAAAAAGAAAAAACTTAGTAATAATATAGATAACAATTTTTTTAATACGATGAAAATACTTCTGAAACATGTCATCTGTATAATGATAGCACCAATTCAAAGATAAGGGTTTTGACCTGCAGCAATTCTATTTTAGCTTGCATTTTCTATCACTTTCATTTCATGTGTCTGTATGAGTAAATATTGCTGTGTCCCATGCCTAATTTCTGTATGTGTTAAGAACACTGTCTTGGTTTTGTATGAAAGCAGATGCAGCACTCCACCTGTCCTTGCAAATTTCAAAGGAATATAAGGACTATTAACTATGTATGTAACATTACTTATAGCAGTAGTACCACTATGATCAATTATATGATCACAACTATGTGCTTTAATTTTTGTAGGGATTGAGTTTCCAATGTGGAGATGCAAACTGCCAGAATATACAGACGTGCAGGATCTTGCCTGTAAGGCCTTAACATTTTCGGATAAAAATTGCAGAACTTAAAAAATTGATTTTTCTTAAAATGAAAAATATTTCAGATTAGAGTATACTAGATTACATACTTAATTTAACTTATTTGAAGTATTAATATCTGCATAGACACAACACAGTGCATTAAAATAAGTTTTACTACAATTACATTAAAAATTAAAATATAACCAGAGACATTTCACATCACTTTGTCCCACTTGAAAATATCTGAATGTTATAGCAAGCCAGTTGTGAAGATGTGGCTGAAGTCCAAGACCAATGTTTCCATGTACCCACCACTGCTATTTAAACAAATACAAGTTGACTTGGTATTCCAACACCTAACATGCCTGTGCACATTAAGTATTGTCATATACAAGCAAAGACTTCCATCTGATGCATAAAATTTGCCTCAGGATCTCCACACCTTTGTACTTACTAGAAAATTTTCTAGTAATTGCATGGAATCCATGCAATCTTTTATAGTTAGGACCAGGTTTTATTGCAAAATTTTTTGCAGGGTTACACAGTATTTATCTGATTTTCACCAAAAACCAGAGTTGGGGCAAACTCATAAAGCTAGAAAATTGAATTTTTCATCTAGGGTCAGGGATAGTGCTTGCCATATTCCCCCTGCTTAATCTTAACACATCTAAGCACTGCAAATGAACTACTTGCATGAGAGCCAGTCAGGGAATTTCACAATCCCTACAACTCATTACGAATTTAACAGCAGCAATACTGAGTATTCATATGTTTCAGATAACACATACAAATATGCTGCACTAAAACTCATTGGGGGAAAAAATTAATAATGCTTCCATCTGTTTTCCGTATAGCTCACATAAAATAGAGAGAAACCAAAATGAAAAAGCTATTTTAAAGACTGTTTTTAAACTTTCTTTTGATTTACTTGCTTAGTTCCAAAGCATACAGCTTTATATCTTTAAAAATTAAAATTATTTTTAAAAGAATATATAAGAAAGAAAGAAACAAAACAGCTGAAAGAACGGTGAAATATTAATTTAACCTCTCCTCATTTCCATCTGTTTTAGAAAGTGAACCATTTTCTATTGAAATACTTCTGCATCTCAAATATAAGTGGGCAGGAATTCTGTGCTTGTAGGGAAAGCTGTTCCATCTCCCATACACTGGCCTCCTCTTTATATTTTGTTTTTGTTTGCTTAAATCTCAGCTTTTCAACTGTTAAAGACCATCTTCTGCCAACTTACAGAAAACATGTCTAAAAGATACAAAGGTTTGAGGAAGTGATGTAAGTATTTTGAGATAAAAATTGCTAAAAAATATGTACATCAGTGGTATTCTCAGAAGGGGGTTGCAATATTCAAGGAACAAAATTTATAAAGATAACTCTATATTTAATTTTATACAATTATTTATACATCTTATTTTTAACTGCTTCACATATCAACAAAAGCTGAAAAAATGTGTTCAGAAGCTTTTTTGATTTTTTCTATGTGGACAGCTCCCTGAAAAACTGAAAAAATGTGTTCAGAAGCTTTTTTGATTTTTTCTATCTGTGTAAAAGCAAAACATTTTAAGTGTAAACAGTATTAACAAATTTAATTACTAGAAAAGTTATGTTCTCATCTATGTGGACAGCTGTGTAAAAGCAAAACATTTTAAGTGTAAACAGTATTAACAAATTTAATTACTAGAAAAGTTCAATGTTCTCATAAACAAAGCTACAAATACACAACAAAGGGTTGAAAATAAAAAAGGTAAAAAACCTGGAATTTTTCTAGTCACATAAAGGTGATACTGTACGAATATTAATGTATTGTTTACATTTCTATATAAGAAAATAAAGGCATATTGCTAGCCACTTCCGAGAGGTATGAGGAAGCTGATGACAGACATTGTGGGGGGGATGCGAAGACAGGGATATTTTTCAAAATCATGAATTGCATTTAAAAATTACCTCTAAAATCTATTGCGTATACACTGAAATGGTAATTCATGCCTGGATTCTTGTACATTGAATCCCCACAGTCTTATCTTTAATTTGTAACTTATGTTATCATTGGAATCCTTGCTAAAATTACAGGCATAAATGAACAGTTTAGGGTAAAGTATTCCTTACATCACATAATAAATAGCTGAAGAGACCATCACAAGAAAAAGCCATGTTTTCAGCCTAATGTATAAAATGAAATATACTTTCCCTTTATCATGATTATCATCAGTATTTGGGCAATTAAATATTTTCACATGCATGAACAGTTTGAGGGCAACATTGTACTTGTGCCTAATCCCTGCAATTCAATGGCCCAGCTTGAACCAGACCTACAGCTGCTGTCTCTTAGTACTTCCCTCATTCTCTTCTGTTTGCTTCACTGAGGTAAGAGTATGGACAAAGTCACACATTTCTCTTTGGTGTCCATAATGCCCTAAAGACCACAGGACCACCTTTGAATCTATGAATGAACAGAAAACTGTGCACTGACAGACCAGTTCAGCCACCAAAGGGTAAATCCTTTTCCAGTGCCTGTGAATCTTACGAGACGTGCTGTGGCTAGTCACACAGTCTCCATTACTGAGAAAGAAACTGATGCTCTTGCCACATTAGGCATCAAAGGTAGCCTGGCGTGACACAAAATAAACCTGAACATGACACAAGCTATGGGAACAGTCCATGATTACCTCATTAATTGCCAATGAAACTTTAGGAGAGCAAATCAGATGGTCCAAAGCATTAGTAAGGAAGTATAAACATTCTTCTATCTCCTCTAGCAGTAACTGAGTCCATGAGGTCCAGGCACTTCAGGCAAACAAACATGGCTTCAAAACCACAAAAACTCTTCCCTTAGGGCTACAAGGAGAGTATTAGTGTCTCTGACTTCTGTAGGGATGCCAAAGAATCCTGTGAGCCAGTACTCATTGTCTGTAACAACTGGGGTATAAGGCAGAGAAAAATTAGGACAATCGCAAGGAGAGAATGCTGTAGATAACCATTTTTAAAAAGGAATCTCAAATGTAGTTCCCAGATACCAGTTTTTTGTCTCAGAAGTAGTCTTAGTCATAACACTTTCCTTTTCTACTGTTGTTGAAGATGCCTTAGTTCTTGACTCCTATTCCTTTATGTTTAGAAAGCCCCCCAAAAAATCAAATGCAGTCTGAAGGCTCATGCATCTTCCTTGGTAAAGTGATGACAATGGCTGTACTCTTCTGGTTTGTACTCCTGGCTATGGATGTGTCTTTGAAGTTTTTTCTTGTAGTGAAAGGGAGTAGCCAGGACAACATAGCACCAGCATTAACTTTGAACATACAAGCTCAAACAAGGGATTATGGGAAGGAGAAAGGTGGAGTAAGATGCAAGCTCTAACAGAAATGCCAATTCCCTTTGTACAATAAACTAGATGAAGAAATCTCTCAGTGTGGGATGGGTAAGAAAATAGGGTCAAACACAGGAAACTGATGCTTTACAGAAGACCTAACTGTGCTGAACTTGTGAAGGAGAAGACTCCCCTTCTGAAATCTGGAGGAGTTCAAAAGAACTCTAAGACCAAATAAGTTTCTTTCTGACATTGTTCCCCCAAGAAGATGATGTGGGAGTTGTTGTTATGGTCCTGCTTTCTGATCATTGACACACCTTACTAGAGACCAAAGAGTAATAAGCTGCATGGAGGAAAAGGAGAACTTGGTGTCCAAGGAGTAAAAGTTTGCAAGGACTAGCTGCTAGCTCCATTGTTCAAACTCTTCAGTATTAAGATATTTTTCCTGTTGCTAGTTACCTAAAAAAAAGTCCTTCCATTTGAGAATGAAGACAAAAAAATTGCTACAAGAGTATGACTGGTAATGATATCAAGGATACATTAGGTTTAGCACATGTGCAAAAGAGTATAAGTAGATTATCCTTTAAAATTTTGGTTTAACTACAGAGAATATTCTCCCGGCAGCCTTCTGCAGTTTTTAAATGCCCTCAGAGAGAAAATTTGCCTTATATCTAAATCATCTCTCTTGAAAAATTAAATCTATTCTCCTTAAAGGAGATGGAAGGACAAACTGACCACTAGCCCTTCTAAATAATCTTTTACACATTGGAAGGTGGCTATTACACTCCTTCAGTTTCTACCATTGATCTGTTATTTTATAGATTTCATTAATTACATGCTTTCAATCTTTTCTCATAGTTAACATGTTCAAAACTTCTTAGAATTCCCGTTATTTCTTCCAATATGTGTATTTTATGTGTGGTGCCCAAAACAAGATACAATATTTCACAGAATGCCTTGACACTGCTAGATAGCAAAATAAATGCCCCCTGTAAAATTCTCTAATGCCTGACAAGCTGGCAATGGTTCTACTATCAAGAGCGGTAGATTTCACAAGCAGGTGTTCTTCATGCTATGAAATACCATCTTCATGTTCCTGAGAAACAGACACCGCTATTTGTTCAACCTGTGGACCTTCGCAAAATAAACACACATATCCACAGGCCAAAACCAAAAAAACCAAAAAACCCAAAACAACCAACTGTAATTTTGGCATTTTCCACAACTCATGAATTTGCATCTCACATATCCCTTCCTTTACAAGATTGACATAAGATGTAAAAATATATGCATCGTGTACGCAAATACATTTTCACGACCAACAATAACTTTTCCCTTCTTGGCTTACTATATTTTTATGTACCAACATGGGAAAAACATTTTTAAAAGTTGAGACTAAGTACATTTCAGTGGTCATTGACAAGTGATATTTCATTTAAATCTTGATTTGGTCTTGTGGAATTCAAACTACAGAAATTATCTTACAGAAATAAAAGAAAAACCTTTACTTCAACAAAGCCTGTTTCTTCTTGCCTTAACTAGGAACTGATTTTTAAATCAAATGATCTAGAGACTTTTCTAAAGATTTTAATGCTTAAAATTGAAAAATGTTGGCAAATATCACAATAATTATTTTTTTCCTTCATGGCTAACTTTCAAATTGTTACTGTTATACCTGTTTTAGAAACAGAAAATGAAAATTAGTATTTGCAGCTTTTTGTGTCTTTTTTACACTGAAAACCAATTTTTTTTTAATGAGAAGGTGCAACATCCATTTGCAGATAACAGCAAGTCTATTGCTGAAACACTACTTACAAAAAATGTCTCGAAAAGTCACATTTAACCCTTTACAAATAGATAAATAGTATATGGAAGCTTGTTTTTCTATTATTTACCTTATTTTTCATTATTTTTACATGACATGCTTTTGATACTAACAAAAATGCACAGCCTTTTTCAATCATAATTTATAAAGAAACAAAACATGTAAATATCAGTATTTCGGCAGTTTTGTGTGTAGAAACAGTCACACACCCTTTTTGTCCACTATTGCTCACTGAGATCTTAATGATAAACATGTATTGCCACGCATCTCTAAAGGCAAAGTGAGGCAAGAAAAGTTAAATTCTTTAGGGAATACAAGCAGAGTTTCCTGGTTGGAGCTGTATGGGAACCGTCATTTTGTTACAAACAGAACAGAAATTATAGTCTTGCAACGTTTAGATCAATTTCACTAACTTAAAAAACTGTTTTCCCAAATGACCTAAAAAACTGAGTAAAACAACAGTATGACTACATTGTACAGGGTGTTCCTAGTGATAATCATACTTTCTTCAACACCTAATATAAAACACAAACATTGTTTTAACAAATACCACTTGGCTGACCTAGAAGATAGGATGAAGGAATAAGAGAGTCACATCCAATTCCTCGTGGATTCTCAGCTTGGATCCTGCTTTTTGCACAGTTTACTTTATGAACATGATCCGAGTGACATTTCACAAATTCCTGGATAAATGTTGCTACACTCTGCCAGCAGAGAGACAGGCTGTGTCATGCACAGATCAATAATAGCACTGTCTTTCATCAGCCTTAAAATCAAAAGTGCTTCATCTGGCAAAAGCCATGGCCCTTGAGGATCTGACATATATAAACTGAATACCCTACACAGGATGTATACTACAAAAGCTGCCAGTGTAAAGACAAGTCTAGAGATACACAGTGAGTATATGTAAATAAGAAAATACATATTTGCATATATAAAAAAGTTTTTAACTCCTTTTTATGAAAAGTAAGAATAAATATCACAAAGCAGCAGCTCAATTATGGAAATGAGACTAAAATTTTAAAATTCTTGACAGAAAAATAACAACAGTCAGGACAATCCAATATTCATAATCTTTTGAGGAATTTACTATAAAATGCAAGTACCTTTTGAACTGTACATGATAATATGTATGACAGTGGGCTGCAACAAAATGCATTCTAAGCTATACGTAATGCCTTCTTATGAAAATTATGTTCATTAAAAACATAGAACATTAGAAAACTTTTCTCTTCTTCAGGGAAACTACTCAAAGTAGGGGTCTTGAGACTGTAAATCATCATATACTACCTGTAGTTTCAGGCCTCAATATAGGCTTTCCTGAGGAAACAATGGAAATTTGTGTCTCCCACTGCTTAGCTTTCTTCATTATTATCTTAACTTCATTTTTTAGTGACAGAGCTTGTAAAATTTGTATCTTCAAGTAAGTGCAGCACCTGTAGATTTTTAATTGAAATTACTATGTATCAGAATGCCTTTCCCTCACTTGTTTCTCAGAGTAAATTTAGTTTTCTTTTTTTCTGCCAAAGTTTCTATTGCAAACAATATTTTGAAAAATAAGTATTTTTACACTCTGGACGACAAACCTTTAACAAAATATCTCAACCTGAGTCCTTTATCAAGATTTTGACTCAAAAAAGATTAATCTGTCTCTATGCCCCCAATTAAAATGAAAAGCTTTCTCCTTTAAATATTTCACTACTACCTCACTAAAACACTACTTCCTTACACTCAATCCTACAGGTAGACAAAAGAATATGAAAGAAATATTTAAAAAAATGGTTATTTATATTTTTCTTTTCTGAATTTTCCTTAGCAAGCTATGCACTACCTAAATTAAAGAGCTTTAGTCTTCTCTCAGCTCTGCAATCAGCAACTCTAAAGGGCTGTACCAGACCAATGTAATCCTAAATTCTGTGTACATTACACCACAAAAGCTATTTTTCCTTTTCTTTGCATTTCTTGTGCTAAAGACTAATTGTCTTTTAATGTTCCTGTTGCACACTGTGGAACATTCATTTCCTTTAGGTTACTCCCTTTGTCTCATTATCCATTTTCCCTGTGCCATGACTCTATATTTGTATGTCTTGAGTGGTGATGGCTTCTTCCTCTGCCTCAGAATTTCTCCTCTTTCTAACCTGATGTTTGAACATCATTATAAGACTCCTCCTTGGCTTCAGTTAGGCCCTTATAAAACATTGGTTTGACTTTTCTCAAATTTATCATCCATGTTTACATCTTTTCTCCACAGCATTATTAAATGCATTCTGGGTTTCATCAAAAAAAATACTGTTGCCCAGCTGTGCTCTATGAAGTACATGCATTTCTTCCATCAGTTCTTCAGATAAATGAACAGAGTGTTACTGAAGTTGAGAACATACCTTCCTGTTTGTACTTTTCATTAATTCAGCTCACATCATTAAACATATCCTCTCTCTTCCTGTCTCTATTTTATTCAGGCTTCTTACAGAACAGACACTTTTTTATTCCCTTCAGAAAGACTCTGCCCACTGCTAACCACAAGCAGTTGATTTCTCTCTAATTCTTCCTTTTTAGATTAATTGTCCAATTATCACTGCAGTTCTCTGACTCCAATTGGCAATGGTCAATTTCAGTCACATAAAAGTTACAGATGTCATATCTGGTATGATTCTCTCTTGTTTCAGTTCTGTGTCCTTGAATCTTTTTTTTAATCTTTCATTGCTAGACTGAAGATTCTACAAGCAAATTTCTTTTTCTTAGATATTTAAACTTGAGTTACCTTTTAATCTCCTCTCTGAAAACCTCAAATTGTTCTCTGGAATGGTTTATTTTCAAATCCTTCTCATAAGTCTTCTTCAAATGATTTTACTTTCATCAATCTTTTTCTTGGATTCTGGGTATTAGAGCTACATAGAGTATTCTAGGAGCAGTCAAATCATGCCAAGTGAAAGAAAACATATTCTCTCTGCTCCTATTGTATAGCCTCCAGTTTATACATTCAAGGACTGCGCTAGTGTTTTTCACAATGGCAATGGGAGTTCATGCTCAGCTCATTACCTACTAGGACTCTCATTTTTCTTCAGAGTCCCTGGTTCCCAGGAGACAGCCATTCAGCCTCGCTCAACATGAACTTGAGCAATATATTGGTTTTCATTATGATGTAATGATTTCCTCATTAAAAACACTGTGAGGTCATAATGATCTATACTTTTCAATCAGCCTCTGGTGGATGATTGAAAGCTTAGAATAGCTGTCAATGACTGAAAATATCCTCTTGCACTGGCTTGGATTTTTTACATTGCCACTAATTTTTAAAAAATGATTGAAAGATTTTACCTCTAAAACAAACAGCAAAAAGACTGTCATATATTTCATAGTATATCCAAATAGAATAGATGTGTAAGGTGTAAACCATTATCTTGGGGAAAAAAATAATGTTATCATTCACGTGAGGGATCAACTGAAAAATTAATTTCATGGTACGTGAGATTCTGAGCTAGTGAAAATGATTAAGTGGTACTTATATGCACCAATTTAACCTTAAGGCATGAATTAAGACAGTGAGTCTACACTGTGTTCCATGTGTCAGTGCTTAGCTCCAATCCAAATACTAAGTAAAACCAATCATGATGAAGATAATTTTTGGAATTTAATTTCCTATGTACAATTTAATACAAGCAATCACTGTTGCACAGGGGCACACAAAAAAAATGAATGGATGTGCTTATAAGACTTCTAGATACTTTCAGGTCATAGAGCTATTTTTGCAATCCCATGACCCTGCTCCTTCAACTTCTTAGGAAATCCAACTCCTCAAATAAGGAACAAAACCGTCTCTTACCGATTCACCTATTACATGCATCTACCTTGCTAACCATACTGAGCACCCTGCTCCATCAATCTTACGTTCTTTAATCTCACGATGAGGGAAATTTATTTAACAGATTAGGACAGGGGCAAAGGAAAGGGAAGTAAGGTAAAAGGATGCATTAGGAGAGTGCAGGAGAATCAACCCACTTAATGTTCACAATATAAAGGAATGCAAAAGTATTTCCCCAATTTCTCATGACTCTTGAAAACTTTTCATAAGAACATAATTGGGAAAACCTTTACCTAGGCCAGAAAAGAGAGACTGTTAGGTAAAAATCCATCATGAAACAGACAATTGCAAACAAGGGGAGAGAATTCAAACTTCCAAGGTAGGATATACGGCTGGTAGCCACCCAAGGCATCTATTTCTTGCATTTCAGGAGCACCTAAACAGAGGTGTTATTGCACAGTCTATCAGAATACTAAATCACACAATATTAAAAAAATTATGCAGCTACATCCTCTATTGTAATTCCTTCCCTGCAAGTTCAAAACACAAAAGAACCTCTCACCATAGACAGGTCTATATTCAAGACCAGAGCCAATAAAACTTATTTTTACCACCATACCCAGGAGGTCTTGAAATTTCATTGAATTCAGTGGAAATACGCACATGCAATAAAGTGGTTAGTAAATAACTTTCATAGTTAATGCTGGTAGTTACTAATAATGAATAATTCATGGACCACTCCAGTGAACAAGCCTAAGTATACTGATCCAATTGCAACCCAAACTGGTTTTCTATGACAACCTATGAGAAAATCAGACTGTCAGAGCTGAAATGTAATCTCTTGGCTACATATGAATAAATATTCCCAAATCAGTGGATTTTTTGTGGTGAGATTTGATGGTGAATAAATATTATCTGACAAAACTGTGTATTATCCACAGAACTTTACATAGTAGAGAAGGTTCAAGAACCCAGTCTAGCTCTATGCTTAGCTTTAATTAAGTGAGCAGATCACACTGAATTCAATGAAGACATTCCTGTGAGCACAAAAGGCAATCCTATTACGACAGTATTTGTTGAGCTTTTCCAGGTCTCAAATAGTACCTTATTCAGGAAATTTCTGGGGAAAAAACTGCAAACTGAGTTCTATTTTTTGCCTAATAATAAGGTATGATTCGATGCACAAGGAAAGTTTGATCAAATCACAGGGAAGGTGAAGAAAAATAAGCTACATTTCACATGAAATCCTTAAAGTAAAAATCACAGGATGATATCTTTTAGTGTTTACTGTAATATCTGTACAAGTATATTCTATTACTGTAATATACTATCAGCTATAAATATATTAGATATGCTTATAGATATGTGTACTATCTCTATTTGTAACATTACAAGAACATGCTAATCCTTGTGATACAGGTTCTTTCTTTTAATATAGAAGTATACTTTTTAGGATTTATACATGATATAGCAATATAAATTGTATTGATTGTAAGTATATTCTATGAACTTCATGTAGTCTCCACAATTTTTTCTTTATAATGTATTTTTCTAGAATTTACCTATCTCTAAGTTATTTCATTTTGACAGCAATATAATACAACTCTCATAGTTCTAGTTCATGCCAACTGTTCTCTTTAATTTATGAATGAGACTCATTTCCTACATGCAATGTACTTCAACTGTTCATCAATAATTCAACAGGTCTATTGTAATTTTTCTTCAGAGATCAATATAAATGTAAAAGGTATTTTGCTTTATTTTTGTTTTGTAATGGAAGCACAGTTTCACGATAAATATATTTTACAGTGTAGTTCTGTTAACAGAACTAACTTCAGGATGCTGTAAGTTTTCAATGCAGCAAACTATAAAAATAAATAAAAAAAATGTTTGGAGTAGATGCATTTTAAAAGGGCAGTTACTTTCATGTTTACCATTTGGCAATTCCTCACTTTATTTCCAAGTCAACTTGTCTGACAGTAAAAAAATAGAAATTTGAGAACTGTTTTATATCAGCAGCAATGCTGAATCAGTAGTTTATCAGTGGAAAAATTATATAGAGATTTCCCCATTTAGTAACCAAAAAGTTTGAACAAACATATTTAACTAGCTGATCATGTTTCATTCCAGGCAGAATTTTGGACTAGGACTTGAAAGAGGTGAATTCTAGTCTCACAGAGTTACAGAGCATTGTCTGTCTCTGTTTCCAGCCTTTATAAGTGTGACATCATAGCCTGATTTTCAATTTATTAGGCTCAGCAAAGCTCTAATGAAACTACAATATATCAGAATCTATTCTTCTCAATATTGTCAATCCAAAGCCTTCAAAAACTACAGGTAGTGCCCAGAAATTGAACTTAAATTCCATAAAACTTAAGCTTGAAACATATTACAGACAGTTTTTCCTACCTACAGACAGTGTTGTTCAGGTCTGGAACACTGTGGTGAGACCAGGAAAAATGGCTTTCTCTCAAGAATACATAGATTGGGGGTGTATTTTGAGTTATCTATTGTGCCTGCAAAGAGGTCTCTTCAAGGCATGCATACACAATGATAACAGCAGTGTGACCACAGAAGAAAAAAACATAGAATTTACACCAAATCAAATTTTGAGAAGTCTTCAGTCTCATACTGGCACATAGTTTAGTTCAATTCTTAGATAAACCTCTGCTGTCTTAGATTGTATTTGCAAACTCTGGAAAGGTCAGGCAGTGTATCCTGCTTTATCATACTTTTATCCCTTCTGGTTTACCTTTTCACTTCTGCTGCATTTTAAGAAAAAGTAGAATAGAAAATTTGCTGTTTTGATTTTTAAATATTTTTGAGAAACTGTCTTTAGTTCTTTTTGAATATTGTGCCCAAAGGTTATAGTTCCTGCAAATTAACCAAGACTACTCTTATTCAAAGCACTTAGGAAAGGATGATCTCTACGCTTCTAAAGAAGGAGAGGGGGGAGAAATCACATTTCTCCTGATGTTTTTGGGAACAGACTTTTCCTAAACAGCTTCACAGAATTCTTTGATTGTCTCATTACACTTTGTGCCAAAGGTGGACAGTTGCAGAAATGATTTTGCACTGAGTTTGGCAAAAGTGTGAAATAGGGTTTATTCAGCTTTTTTATTTTTATTTTTAAGATGGATATAAGTAAGATGTTCCAGACTTAACTGTGCCCTGTAAGAATGGAAAGTGACATTGTTGAACAGAGCAGAAACAAATTGAATTCTTAGATTATTTTTCATCTATTAAAATATGAGGTCATTACAGCAGCTCTGGTTGGGTTTTTTTTTTACATATAATAGTTAGTTTTACAAATAATAGTTAAGTCAATAATTTACAACGCATCTAAATTCATCATCAGTTTCTTCTTTATTTCAGTGTAATTGAAAAATGCTAAATTGGCTGGTTTATTCATATTTGGCTACCATAAGAAGAGTGAAGCTGTGGTGCTGAATTTGCAGATGCAACTCTGAATTCAGAGCTGTTCTCTGATAGATGGGGCAGTGAAAAATAATCAAGAGAATATGTAGAGAAAGCCACAAACAAACTTTGAAGAATAAAAGCTTTCCCTAGCCCTTTACTCTTCTGCTTTTCATGCTCATGCCTTTCTATGCTTGAGACAATCCACTAGATAAACAAACTTTTGGCAAGCAAATTGTATTTTAAAAGCACAGTATGAGCTCAGGGGAAAAAGTTCCCTTAAAACTTAAAGAAAATTGAAGATTAAATGCCTAAAATAAAGTTTGGAGATATTTTTTAAATGCTATCAGAAAAAAAATCCTAGGCCAAGTTACAGCTAAAATGTGCAGAGGCTTCTAAAAAAACCAACGTTCGAGTGGTTGACTTTTTCCCATTCTTTGAGGTTCAGGTTTCCTGCTGAAGTACTTAACACAGCACTTTGCAAATGCCTATGGCTTTCCATTAAGAAATGCAGCTTTTCCTGTGACATCACCTGAGAAACACTGGAGAACCAATACAAAAGATCATACAGTACTTTTGAACAGTGGACCTGTGAGTGGCCTTGATATGAATAAGATAAGCACTCATGACTTAACCTGCTTATGATTTTAATTTCTTATTCAATACACTTCGTCTGAACTTCTGCAACAAGAATGACACGTACTGCATAAAACTAATTATAATTACTGTGCTGTATGCAATAAATACACTCTTCTTATAAGCAGTTACTCAGTGATAGAAATAAGTAGAGGGGGCAATAAATCTTAGAAAAAAATATTCCTGGATTTTTCCAACAATTCCTTTCAGACTTTTTTCTAAGAAACTAAGGAAATGCTAAATCCCTTTGCTTCTACATTAAGTATCAGCTCCAGCTGTGATTTGTATACACTGATAGCAAAATGTAACTACTGTACTTCTGTACAGCCTTGACTCAGTGTTGATGTGAATCCTTGGAAAATGCAAGCTTTGATTCTCACATATGCAGTCACTTTACAGTCATTTTTGCAGACATATGCAAAGAATTGCTTTTGCAGAAACAAAACAAGCAAGAAATCTACATTACTGCAAAGAGTTTATAAGGCCAAACAAAAAGAGAACTTGAATCCAGCATTCTGAACTCCCACAAGCAGACTGACAAATATATACATACATACATACATACATATATGTCTGTGTGGATCTTCAAGAAAAATACACAAAACCATACATGAACATCCATTCTGAAAATCAACAGATGCCGGACAGTCCTTAGGTTGTATGAACTGTAAAATCTGTCTCAAAATGAACATCTGGAACATTTAAATCTTAAATCCAGAGTCAATCTTCTAGCACTGATTCCTTGGGGATTATAACGAAAGACTGACTGCACAAACATCTGCCCTTGTCTGCTAATGGATTTATTTTCTTAGCTGAAATCAGGCAACATGGCATCTCCAAGCCATGGTAAAGTTTACAGTTGCTAGAATGCCATACTTACCTTAGCCCAGCATCACAAGTTCACTGCTAATATAAGATTACTCAGAACTTTATGATTACATATGGAAGATTATTTTCCGATATTAGTAATTTTGACCTCTTGAAGTGTTTAAGAGTCTCCCTAAATCCAGAGTTGTCTCAATCTCTTAGGTTTTCATGGTTTGTTCTCTTGTTTTTTACCTTCTACCTGTGCAAGAAAATTCTGAAATCTAAAGTAACAGAAGCATTGAGAAGAAATAATGACAACAGTGTTCTTGCTAGTGAAAAAAAAATTTTTTAAAAAAAGCCATTTCCCTTGCAGTATCTTAAAACTTCACTTCTATACACTTCTAGTATTTCTTATAAAAAAACCACAAAAACCCCCACACAAATGTGTGCTTTACAACCATTTGGTCTGTCTGAATCATGGTTCTCTCTCTAAAACATGCATGAACCCTGCAGTGACTGTGTAGGTTCTTTACCTCCTTAATTTTCACTTGGCAAGTAGCCCAAGCCTCTGCTTTAAATTTCCCACTTGGTAGCACTAGTATGGCACCTGAAGAGTAATTAGTTGTAAGAAAGGGAATTTGAATTGGTTGCTGAGAAGGAAAAAAATGTGCATGCCTAATAAAGATTTTTCCTTGAGTACCTGCAACACCATTTATTTATTTTTGCTTAGAATGCACCACCCTTTAAATAGACCAGTGACCATTTTTTATTTTTTTGTTAAACTTTCCAGAAAAACTGAGTGAAGGAAAACTGGTTTGGTTTTAAGCCCACGCTATTTCACTTTTAGTCAGTCTTTTACATTACAGCAGCACTTATCTTGACACAAATTTTGCCTTTTTTTTTTTTTAAACAGTTTCCTGATAATGGCCTTTTTTATTTTATTCCTCACATTGCTCTCCTATGGACACCTAAGGTGCAGTCTTCTAGGAAGGCAAATCATGAAGATGTCTGAGCACACAGAATATTTTACCTAAATTACACATATAACTCTTTGTGAAGTTTATACTGTCCATGAAACTTTACATTATGATACTGTTTGTGAGATCGGCAGATCTCCATTGGTTCCAATGACCTTGGAAACTCTTTTTGAACAATTCATTACATATATATAGTTATGCAAAATGAGTAACAGAAATTAGGTTTTCCCTCCTCTAGAAATTAGCAGTTCCCCAGCCCTAAGAAAGTGAAAAGTGCTGCTCCTGGTACTGCTTCTGCCTTCTGTGCAAAGACAGAAATGCAGAGAAGTTTGAGGGGGAGGGGATTTGATTTCTTTTTTAATGTCTGCCTCCTTCCAGCAAGTCCATCTGTTGTAGCACTATAATTCTGGAAGCAGGATGTGTGTGTGACCAACAGGAGACAATTACTGCAAAAGTGTTTGTTGATTCAGCTCTATAAAGGGCAGGCCAATCACTACAGTATGAACACAAACGAATTCCAGCTGAGGAGCTGCATATAGATTAACACAAAATACATATATATAAATGAGAATGGGGAAAACCAGAAAGGAGTAATAGTATTGGAAAGGATTAAGCAGGAATGAAGACTGAAGTAGAGAAGAAAGCTGGCATTTTTGGGGCTGTTAACCAAATAGTTTACCAGCCTCTATTTTCATAAATCTTGCTCTCTAGCTTTCCACCTTGACAGAGAGAGATGAGATTAAATAGATATGGAACTGGTCTGAGCCCCCTTTGAAGAAAATTCCAGTTGCCTTGAGCACTCCACTCTTGGGGCGTACGGAGACAGTTGGTTTCTCCAAAAGTGCCTGTTCTTCACAGAGGAATGGGTGCTAGTTCATGTGGACTGACCAGATTCTCAGGAAAGTTCTCAAGCCACAGGCTAAAAGTGAAACACCCCTCACCCATTTGAAAGCAGGTAAAATGTCAGCATGAAGACCACTTCTTTTTCAGCAGGATTAATGAATTGGGTTGATACAATAGTAAATCAGGCCTCGATATCACTTGTACATAATAACTGATTCAGAATCTCATATAAAGCATGCTAATATATAACATTTCATAATTTTGATCATAACAAATTAAGAGACAAAAATCAACATTACCAAAATTTCACAGAATTACAACAGAATCAAGCAGAACATTGTAAGACACCATAATAAAAAGTACTTTACCTCTATGGTCAGTTTACTAGTTTGAAGTCTCTGATCAGCCAAATGTAGCTGAGTTGTTAGTTTTTCATTGGTTTCTTTAAATCCCTTCACAGAAGACACTGCTGTCTTTTTTTCATTCTGTAAAACAGCTATCTGCTGCTGCAATGACTTAATTCTTTCCTGCAGTAGAGTAACAGAGTAGCCCGGTTTCTGGACAATGATATTTCTCCTTTTTGTTCTGTTCGCTAAACATAAAATGGCATGTTACTGGACTGACAGATCATCATAATAAGATTATTTCTAGTTTTTCTTTGGCCCTTCAAAACACTGTTCTAGCCTCTGAAATACTTCTCAGTACACAAACTGGTAAATTAATTCCGTTAATGTTGTTCTTTTTCTGAAGTGCCAACACTGCAAACTCAATGAGGACTTGGAAGTTAAATGTGGCTCAAGTTTCTGATTGCTATTATTGAAAATAAAAGCTTCAGTGTCTTGTTAACAGATTTTTTTAAGGTCTAAGCCAAAATACAGTTAATTTTGCTTCATTGGCTGTGTTGGCTACAAGGGGCAAACAAGAACAAAAGGTAGTGAAAAGCCTTATTTTAGTCAGTAGATGCAATAGGTGGGACTTAGTAAAAATAGAGTTTATTTTAACTGTGCGAAAGATGCTGTTTGACAGTCACTTTTTATACAACAATTTCACTTTAAAATAATGAGCTAAATATTTTAAAATATACTCACGCAAATTTAAACAAGCAAATCCTGCAACAGCATATAAGTGGGTTTGTGTAATAGAAAAGGTTTTGGAATATTAGGCAGGAATGCTTCGTCAATCTTACTTATGAAGTTGCCAAAAATATATAATATTCCTACCTTTGCTTAGAATTGATGGATAAGATGTTATGAGACAGCAGATCTTCCTCCTCTTGGAATGTAACTTTTCTTTATTCTGTGAATGGCCCTACATAAAAAACAGAAGCACAAAGCTAGCAACTCTTCATTATGGCACACCAACCACAATACTCCAAAGTTTTCCAGTTTGAATTGAAACAACAAAAATTACTTCAAATAATACACAAAATTCTAATGAATTTTAATTTGAAAATCAGTCTTATAACGTCAGCCAGCAAAGAGTACAAATTTCTGTCTTTCCCATCAAATGTAGAAGAAATAACAAACTGTTATAAGTAAATCATAACCCTTTCCAAAGATTTCCAGAGAAAAATGAAGTGTCTGTTAATGCCCACATTATTTTTTTTAGAGAAGATATGAATTTATTCATAGGGAAAAAAGATGGTGTGTATGACTTGAAAGCCTACAATATCGTATTTTTCAAGATGTTTAAGTGAAAGTAAAAAGGAATAGCAGTCTTATTAGTTCAAAAGGAGGAAGATCAGATTAGACATTGAGCTGTAACTAGAAGATGCATGAATATATATGAACATGCAAATACAATCCCTGTGTTTGTACAGGCTTTAACAGAAGTCAGCTGCATGCCTTTTAAATATCTGATTTGAAAAATCAGCTATTTCCAGAGCCTATCAAATGTTCAATGACAGAAGCAGAGGCTGAAGAACAATGCTACTTGTAATATGTAAAATGAAAGTATGAAAGCATGGTCTACTCCAAAATCTAAGTACTATTTCCCTGGCTCTTAAATGCCCAGTGTATTTTGAAACACTTCTGTTCTGGAATTCTGCAACATTTATCCAATTTTTAATGTCTTCAGTTTGCAATTTCTATGTGATATCATGCAACATATTTCTGGAAATATTCATAACTTAAATAGCTGTTCATCAAATTTAAAAGAGTAAACAGCAATGGATTATCTATTAACTGCACTGAACAAATTACTGACATTGTAGGACAGCTTAGCCATGAATTCTATTTTTGTCCAATCACCACACAATTTAAAGGACAGGGAAACAGGATATGCTAGAAAAAAAGGGAAAGAAATGTAAGTGCCAACTTTTCAGACTAAAACCAAAGCAAAGGAAAACAAAGGAGGCCAAGCTCTTGTAGGTCTGTCTCCTTCGAGTAGTATCTTAATTATTTTATTCCATGTCTCAAAGACAACAATGGAAACCAGTACTAAGTCCCTATCAGCATGACCAGAAGATCCTACAAACACTGAAGACATGTAATTGGATGACCGATGCTAGTCTGAAATGGTGATTATATGTTACACAGAACTGAGCTCTTAGCAGATGGTGAGCAAACAATCCATGCCTGCAGCAAAAAGATGGAGATCTCCACTCTAGGCCACAGCTCTGATAAATGTATGAGTTGTAAGAGAATGCCACTAACTCTCCTGATACTGCACAGGGTATTACAGATTTATACCATGTGGGGCAAAACTGAGAAAGTCCTTGTGTCATAAATGATCTCATCTCCAACCTCAGGTATAGCTCAGGACTTAGGAGATTTCTCTAGCCTCTCTTTGTATCAGAATACCATGACACAGCCAGAGTGTCCTTAAATCCTCAGGAGGGATTTAAGATTTCTGTAAAAAATGGTGTTCCCAATTGTCAATACTAAACCCTTTTGCAATGCTATCTTCTGTACTCTCAAATCATGTTTTCAGGTGCTTTTCCTGCAACAGAGGTCTTCTGCTGAAACATATTTAGCTGTTTAGGGCTCTTGGGGTGCTTCCTGTGTATGCTCCAAGTCCACCAGTCTGTTACGTACGTGTATGTATCTGTGTTTGTCTTTTCCAGTAGGAACAGAGAGTAAATGCAATATAGGCAAACAGGAGAGGTACTGGCTGTGTCTACACTACCAAGCAAGAGAGACCAGAGCCTCCTGGATTCCCTGCCTCGTATATCCTCACTTAGGAGGATAACAGGAGTGGCACACTCTGTCAGATTTTCACATATATGTGCACCTGCTCATACTGTGTATTCTATACCAAGAGATGGTTGCAGAAGAATTTCCCTTTTTTTCAGCTTTTCTGCCAGAAAAATAGATCTTTTGATCAAGAATATATAACAAGACCAGAGTGTTTGTATTTGCTTTAAAATTTTGGAGACTAAGAAAATACAATCTGTTTTCAAACTCTTTATTATTTCACCATACATAACAGAATTTCAAACTAGTTTTCTAACAGCAGCAAGTTGTTCAGTGTTTCAGTATTCTGTTTCTTGAACTAAGAAATAACAATATCTGCTTGTGTTTTAAATTCCATGAAGTGAAGTGATTTATTTGGGCAGACACAGGAGGTAAAAAGTATTAGACTCTGTTCAAAGTCCAAGAATGAGTCATCTGTTACAGATTGTATGGAGCCTCTAAAGACCTGGGAAATGACCAGCTGGCCCTCTTCTGTGAGAAAACAGCATATAGATGTTAAGAATGAGACAAGGCGTTCAAATCCTACACAATGAATGTAAATGGGCTAAGAAGCAGCTAAAAGCACAGCACACTTTTCTCTAGATAGAATCTCCTGGACAGAGATAGAGCCAAAAGCATCTTTCTAAGATGGAGACAACTCTTTCTGTGCACACCAAACGAACTGAGAGGTGTTCATGCTTGATTAGTCAGCACACCATTTTGCTACAGGGGAGGAGGGGATGTTGCCGTTTCCTTGTTATGGGTTAGGTCACCCTGTTCTGTATGGCTTTTCTGATTGAGAGAGTTTAATGGGATGTCTGCGGCATTCTTTGTCTGGACTGTGAGAGAGCAGGACTAGCTTACAGCAGCTTTACATTTTTTAATCAGCTTTTGCATTCCTGACACCCCCCCTCCAAATACTTTTGCAGACTAATTGTTCAGAAAATATTCTAAATTATAATGAAACTACCCATTTAATATCTTGAAGCAGATTTTCTTTTCAGTTTACAACAAGAGTCAAATTAATTAAGAGGGGAACAGCAGCGATAATAGTAACTATTAAACTTCAACACTCTGCACAGGAGAACAAAAGAAGTTCTATTATATACCTTTTTATTATACTGCTGGGTTTTGCCTTCTAAATGAATAATGTTGCAGGGCTTTTGACTATCTTGTATTTGCTTTTTTCCCTGTTGTTTACTTCTGTCTGGCAGTGGATCAATGTTTTGCACTGTCTTCATAATCACTGTTTCCAAACTTTCAGAAGTTGGTATTTCAGAGTCACTAAAACAGCACATTCAGGAAAACAAAACAAAATAAGGCTAAACATTAAAATTTCCAAACAGCCAATGCTTGAGCACACAGAAAATAACACAGTCAAGAAAGAAGAGAAACTAATATAAAACCCAAACAGTACTGAGTTGACTTATTCAACAGATGTTTACAAATACGATAAAGGAGAAATCTCTGAAATTGTCTTATCAAGTTCTACTTTGTCAAATGGAATCTCACTCTACAATGCATGGAAGTCTGAGACTTTACGGCTTCTTAAAGGACAGCTTTTATTACAGCCTACAAAAGCGACATACATGAAAAACTACTTGATAGTACTTCTAGTCTGTGAATGGCTCACAAAGATATACTGTTTCTACTTTCCTTCATTTTCACATTTGATAACAAAACAAACAAATGCCCAATACTTCACTTAATAACATTTTGTTTCAATTGAACTTTATCTGTAGTGTTGACTGAAACAAACTCAGAAATCACACTTCAGTGAAATCTCTGTCTAGTACTCCTTTGGAGTGCTTTTAAATTCTGTAAGCTTGGTAGTCCTTCTACTGAAATTGCCTGCCATGCAGAGAAACTGGACCTGAAACTTTCATTCTACTTCAAATTTTTCCTTAAACTTGCACTCAGTGTGCTCTTAATTTCCAGTTTTTCACTGCCTTGCCCCAGATCGTCATTTGTTTTCTGATATTCAGTGAAGTCTATCTTAAAACATGAAGTCTTGGATATAATCATTTTCTATACCATCAGTGGCTATTCATCACCATTTGTGCAAACGGGTTTGTGAAGGAATCCCTTGATAGAAGGTAATTTTGATTTGTTACTTTTTAAATCAAGACATTTAAAAAGGCACAACTGAGTTCAAATTAAGTTGGACCATCATAAAAATCAATGGTTTAGAGATGGAGGCTACTTAACCAGAGAAAAGGCCTCAAATTGAAGCAAAGAGTTCATACAGAAACATGTTTATACTTTCCAAAACCTATCCTGACACACTGGTATGTCTTATTGACTGATAAGAACAGAAATCAGTGTAATAGTTTGAAGGTGCTGCAGTAGCACAGATATTTCTAACTACCTACACATTTCCCTTGCCTGAATGCTTTCAAGGAATGTTCTACTTAGAACATGAAAAGTTTGAATCTAGAAACTCAGAGACAGCTACTAGTGATAAAGAACAGTATTTATTAATAAGTAGAGAGGGAACTAAATGAAGATATTTCCCTAACTTGTTGAGAACAACACCTTGAAACATGACCTTCAAAAATGTTCACTATTCTACGACAAGAATTCCCTAACCCGATACTTGTACAATTATCAATAGTTATTTATAGCTAGCTAGCTATTTATAGCTAGCTATTTATAGCTATTTATAGCTAGCCACGACAACTGAAGCCATACAATTACTTTCCACTTCACATCAAACTCAAATTGCAATGACAATTTGTTTGCTCAATTTTGTTCTTAAAAAGCAAAACATAGTAAATTAAATAAAAAGCTCACTAATTGCAACAGAAAAACAAACAAGCTTTACATTAATGATAGCAACTGACAAATTACTTGGTTCTTAACATGTTTTCTCTCTCAAGATACTGTGTTCAGGAACCCCCTATTTTGCACGGGGAAAAGCAGCAGAAGGGCTTCATTTGGCACTGTTGATTTGCTCCATATGACATATAAAGCCAACATGAAGCCTAAGAAGACGATTCCATTTTCTTTACTCTTTTGTCACTTTCTCTATATTTTGTGTAAACAAAGGCTTAAGAAATTTATTTGCATGTCTCTTAGGACAAATTATGGAAAGACAAGGTGTGATACCCATTTACCTAGTGGCTTACTGCTGCCTCCTCAAGTACGCGTGGACAAATAGAAGCAGAAGCAAAAATTCTAAACATTTAAGAATCTTGCCAGTGCAATTTTCTGAGGGCCTTGTGACTCACGACTAGGACTCTATGCAGTAACAATTACCTTTAAAGAACTGATTTTTAACCATCATTCAATTAAAGTTAGTACAATGACTGTGCATAAAACATACATGAAATAATTAGTGTGGATGGTTCTTAATTTAAAGGATGTTAAACAGCTTGTAGACATCTGCTAGCAAGCTGAAATGGGTCATTCAAAATTTATCTAACTAAATTAAGGAGAAAAAATGTTTCTCCTCCCGGGTCGGCATGTCACAAGATAACTAAACTGACTTAGTAGGCTTGCCTGGGAATCCTTAGCTGTCAGTGGTGAATATGCAAAGGGCCAGCAAATTAAATCAACCTGCCAAACTGTCAATTTCAAGCCTCATGACTGCATGAAAATAGCATCACTGGAAGAAATCAAGCATTGCCTTCTTTTGGGTTTCCTGGCACCTATTCAAATACTCATACAGTTGTGGCTAATTTTGCATGCAAATTTCAGTCAATAAGCTCAGAACAAGACCTCCCAAGATATTTCAAAGGATCTGACAGTATTTTTTTTGAATACCAAATCAACAGTAGTTGAAATTCAATCTCCATTTGCTAGTGCTTTACATATGCACAGTGTCCCCTCTACAGGGCTAAGTTAATGAGAGCCGTACCTGCTTTCACTCACATCCTCCCAGCCGTCCTTACTGAAGTTCTCAAATACATTACTCATAACCTTGATGGACTGTTTGAGAAAAGCTCCATGATGTCCCAAAGAGCTCTTTTTCTTAGCTGTTTTTAATTTAACCTTGGTGCCTGTTATCTTGCAATTACATCGCCCAGAGGTTGCCACTGCTTTGGCTTCATCCAGCAAACACTTCAGCTCCTGCAATTGACTCAGCAAATCTTCATTTTCATTTCTCAACCTGTTAGCTTCTGCCACTTGCCTCTTCAAAGAGGCAGCTTCTTTTTGCTGCTCATCAATCACTAACTGAAGTTCTGCTTTGTCTTTTTTTATTTCACAAATCCTCGTAAGTAGCGTTTCCAGCTCTCTTTCTCTTGTGTCTGCATCTTCCTTTTGCACTTTTAAAGATGCTTTCAAATAATTTTTCTCCTTCAGTAAGTCTTTATTTACTTCTTTCTGTTTCTTTAATTCCCCTTCAATAGCTTTGAATCTTCTTTCTAGTTGTTGTACCTAACAAAAGCAATTTTAGCATTCATAATATTTCAGCCTATCTAGTAGGAAAAAAACCTATGTTTTCAAATGTATTTATTATATGACAATAATACTGCATTAAGCACAAGGACAAAAGCAATCTATAGTCCTTAATTTAAAAATAATTCTAACGTAGTGCGGATGAAAACATTTTAGCTGCAATAATACAGCTGTTGAACAAAGGGCAGATGGTAAAAGAAGTTAAAATTCCAGGCAAAGTGACACAGAAGTTTAAGTATGCTAATGAACCTTCCTAAGGCATCTTGAGCTCATTACTGATTTGGTTATACATACTAATTGAATTTAAAAAAACATATTCCGAAGGAAAACTATTTTGAAATACAGACAATTTTGCACTAGCTATCTAAATCAACAAGTTCTTCCAAGTGTTGTAAATACACAAATTAAATATTAATTTGATCTTCCAAAAAAACCCAAACAAACCATGGCAAGAGGTATCAGAAGTTCAGCACCTACAGAATATGAAGGCTGAAATGTATTTTCTATTCACAGAAAGGGAAAATCTATCCTATGCCAATGAAGCCACTTTACAAGCTTCTCGTCTATAGTTTGAAGAAGCATATTCTACCTATATAGGATGCATGTGCTTTGTTTGTAAAGTCTTTTGAGGTTTAAACATATTCAAGGCCATTAACAATAAATTAATTCTCAATGTTCTTAGGGAACATTTGCCTAAAGTTACAACCAAACCCCACAATTTCCAGAAACAAGGGGCGATTTTAATTTTAGCAGATACTAAAATGAACATCTATTCTGTGAGATTTCCCCAGAAGCTTGTAAAGGCCATGAGAGTGAATTTTGTGCTCAGTAACCACTTAGTCATTTTGGAGAAATATTTTTGGTTGGTTTTGTACAAGCTCCATTGCCACTCTTCCACTAGGGAAAGTGCCAGGTGCCCTAGATTTTTCTGGACATGGATAGAAAAGACTATTTTTCAAGGAGCTATAGTAGAATGCACGTGGCCAACTTCAGCTACTCACCTTGTAAAATACTGGCCAATTCCATCACTTTGTAGCAATATGAAATGTCAAAACTTGCTTTGACATTGAAAATACTGAAACTATAGTATTTCTCAATAAATGCTACATGTTTCTGCAAGGACATTTTGCCAATGCATTTAAATTATTTTAAAACTTATGGAATGATTTATGAAGTGGGTACGACAGATTTTATTCAGATAAATGAAAGGTCTTAATGTACAGAGTAAATTAGGGCAAGAGCTGCTCAAACTTTACAGAGATTTGTGAATTTGATACTGAATTTGTGAGTTTGATAGCAAATCTTTAATGTACATGCCTATCCATTGCCACCTTCCTTTATGGAAATTCATAGCACTCCCACAATGAAGAAAGATTGCCTTATGGCTACATGAAATTATTGGGTGAAATTAGAAACAAAAGGGATTTTTCCAAATGCTTCAGTGAAATCAAGTTTTATGATTAAAATCATAGTTTCTGCTTTCCTCCCCAATGATAAGGAGTTAGACCAGTACTTTTCTTCAACCACCTTCCTAAACTGAGATTCTGCTATTATTTTCTCAGTTCTTTAAAGCAACCTTTTGCACTCACTAGCATTAAAGTCATGTATGACAGCTGGAAGGAAACAAACAATGAATAGCTTCTACACCTATCCCTAAGGTACTATCATAACTCTGTATATCCATAGAGATAAAAATTATGTAGTACCTGGCAAACAAAATTATAGTTCTGAAATATAAATGATAAGCATGCATAAACTGTGTGATATTTCAGACGGTAGCATTCATATTATTTCAATTACTCACTCTACCTTAAGATAAATGAATGTGAGCACTTTCTATTCTGTGTGTTATTATTTTAACATGATGTTTGTCATTCAGTAATAACGAGATGACAGCCTTCATTGCCTGACCATATGGCAAGTGTTACAAGTATATGCAATCACATCATCTGCTGTAAATTACCACACTTCCTACAAGTTAATTCACAAATAAAAAATAAATAGACATACCCAAACTGACATTCAAAGTTATAGATTTGTGTTTATTCAATTTAAAAATGCTTTTAAAGATTTATAAGTAATTAAACAAATATTGTTTTGCAAAATGACAAAGAAAAGGCATGATACTGTTTGAAGGATGTCTTTTCTTTGCGGCAAACAAAACATATGGTAAAATACAAGTGAGCCCTCTTAAGTGAACACCTGTTAACATACTAAACTACTTGTGTATATTACAAATATCAATACAAATAGCAACTAGTTAAGAACATCTTGTTACTGTATGAGGTAAAACATGTAGAACGTTGAGCAGTAAAGATTAAATACTCATCATATTTGCTAAGCCAAAGAACACTAAATGCATACGGTACTATCTTGTGAAAAGAGTGATAAACCCACATCTGTAAAAAATATTTGCATATGTAATGTTGTGCTAAAATTTAAATACAACAAAAAGTGGATTTATCACTATTATGCATCAATTTTGTTCTGTAGCAAGAGCTCTGTGGAGATTAACACCTGATATCATGTAAAGTTAAATACTCAGAAAAAAACCCGAAGGTTTCTGAACTTAGAAGTGGTAAAATGCTAAGCATGTGTTACTTCCAATTTAGATAATTTGTTAGTTTTTAACATTATACCTCTAAACATTCTTCTAATTTTCTCTGACATTAACAATGTTTATCTCACATGATACATTCACAGCTACTTCACTAGAATTAATTTCTGACATGATTTTGGAAATCCATATTTTTGAATTAGGAAAGGAAAATCTTGGCCTAAATTCATGAGTACTGACATATATATATGATTATTGTATTAAAATTTAGATCTGTTTGCTGGGGTTGGTATCTTACCTTCTGTAACATCTGATGTGAAACTTCTTTCATATTCCTCTCTGGAGTACTGTTCTTGACCCCATCATCTTCACTAAGTTTAAAAAGTGGCTCTATCAGAAAAAAAAAAATACATCTCTATCAGAGAATAAATAAAATACATTGTGACACCTAGTATTTCACTAAAACAATACCTAGACATTTTAACGAAATGCATTCTTTACTTCCGCATTTATAATGTGGTCTATTTTCTTGACAAGCCTTTTGGTCAGTTTCTAAAGAGTGACCTCTTTTCAAAGTGTTCTGTCACATAATTATGAATCTTTGTAGCATCACAGTATGTTTTTTTCAGAGTACAAGCTTTTCAAAGGTACAATAGATCTGCAGGTTAAAGACGCTGTACTTTCATTCTGATTTTTATTCTTTTATAGACTATTCCCTCTATGCCTTAAAAGCAGAATTCATTGCCTTTTTATCTACACAGTCACTACCAGTTTTGTTCTCTAGGTCTTGTCCCCTGCTAGGAGGATCAGAGTGATTGGTGAACAAAGCAAACAGTAACAGAATTAGGATGGATGAAAACTTTAAACCCCTTTTTTGTTAAGTGAAAGATCATGTACTTCACCAGATAAATCACACAAATCATTCCATTGTAATACTGTGAATTCATAACAATTAGAAATTGATAAAACTAATGAGAGTGAACATGACTCTAAGCATCACTCTCAGAGACAGCTATGCACTTTAGCTGCTAAAAATCCCACAAAAAAGGACAAGTTAAAAATTAGATCTATTCATAGAGAAGAATGCTAAGAAAAAGTTTAGAAGTACTAACAGGTAGGGTAAATCAGAAGTAAAATACATTCTGTTTAGATTTGAACCAAGATCTTAGCATTCACAAATTGCCCACTGCTCACAGAAATGAGCAATTACATACCTCAGAAGGACTTTTTCTTAGAATATGAAATATTACGTTAAACAACAAAAAATCCCAACACTGTAAATATACCACCATACTCACATTTCTTCTCTTGCCCTTCTTCCCCCCAAATTAACTTAAAGGATTATCTTAAGGGATAAATATCTGTGCTACATGGTGGAGGTCTGCTTCAGAAGTATCATTTCAAACTACAAGACGACACTGCAGGTCACTTAAAAACTTTTGATTTATAAACAAAGCAAGTGTAGAAGAAAACAGTGTTACTCTCTGTAGATTCACAATCCTCTTGATATAAACAGTGACTAACAAGTTTGTTAGAGTGAATTAGACCTTTCTTTTGTCTTTGGAACATGTCATGGCCAATTAATACTTCTGTATTCATGAAATAAATGGAACACTATTCTAAAGATAATAAAAGCTGAAAAAGGTAAAACTATGCATCTGGGGAATATGTACCTTTACCTTGATATTAATATGTTAGTTCCCATGTTATTTCAGACTACAGTCCCCCAGCACAGTGGTACTGCATACATTTACAACATTCTTTAAGTAACACACAAAGATAATATGAACATGCTTTTCATCTTTTTCTAAATATTCACTCATTTGAATGTTTGCTGCAGCTTTTATATCAGCATTTACTGTAATCCACTGAAAAGAAAAATTATTTCCCATAGTCAAAGAAACTGATCAAAGCACACAAGGTGTTATGTTTATTATGTGGATGTATTAAAATACAATTTAAAAACTCTATCTATAAATAAACGTATTATATGCAGAGAATAAAGAAAACTACTGCCAAATAGATAGAAAAGATTATACATGTTCAGTATTATCACAGAAATCATAAGCAACATAAATTAAAGAAAAGCCAAAGGTCACTGATGCATAACCCATTCTATCGAGCAGAAAATAAATGGCCTATTCAGCCCCCTTATCCCCCCCTACCTTCTAATTGTTAGGTAATTGTTCACAGGAATTGGTTAGGGAGGCAATGAAACAGCATTGCCTATAACTGTCTGTCTATGATAGCTGAAAGATTCATCATATCAGGCTACTCAGCAAGACATATGCTCTACCCATCATACTCCTACCTAAAAAAAATACCAAGTTCTCCCTCAAGGAATAGACCCACAAGTCATAAACCCCACTATCTTCAGTCATCAAATTACTGTGGTCTTACAGAAGTATACTTACATCCCACTGAGAAAACATAGTTAACTGCCAGCTTAAGAACATAACACTTAATTCCTAATTAACAGTCACCAAATCTGATGATGACTTAGTTCAATACCACTGCCAAAATGGTACTTGAACTATGATACTACAGTTCACTACTAGTATTTGCAGAAAGCCTTTTTACACAGAGAAAAAACTATTGGTTTCAAAAAAAACCAGCTGCGTATTAGTCACTCATAGAGTATGTAAATAAACCATCAAAAGAATGAGATTTTTGCCTCTGGTATGCACCAGGTGAAGGATTCCCCTGACATACAGGAGGTGCTGTGATGCAGAAAGCCACTGTGTTACTGACTCCAGTGGTAGTCACCCATGCTCCCAAAAATGTGCTAAATCTGAAACAGCTGGTGGGAAAAACCACTGTGAAGACCAGAAGAAGGGAACACCATTCTCACACATGAGCTGGGGACATGGTAGATTCAGAAGTGTCAAATGAAAGAAGCCTTCAAACTGCCTCCTTGAAGAAACAGGGGGCCAACAGTTTACCTCCTTTTAATAAGGCACTTGCTATTTTTCTGGATAGGATTAGATGGACCCATTTTCCTGCTTTTGGAGGAAATGGCATGAGTACCTGCCAACATATTCTTTACATTCATACACAAATAATGACATGAATAGCATGAATAGTGAATTTGGATTTGATGAGTACTGGAAAATAATTGGCAATGGCGAAAGAGACACCTTGGACAACTGAATCAGAATGGAAAGAAATTGCGAATGGCAGGAGCAGCGTTTCCTTTTCCCCTGACCTCCTTCATCTTTGACCAGCAGGGTTTGAAAAATGATACAGAAAAGCAACAAAGCTATCCAGTACTTACTCCTGACAAACACAACTGGTATCTAATCAAGCAAGAGGATAGAGCCTATCTTTTTCAATACAGGGAGGCTCAGCCACTTTTTTCAGAATTTATCCCTTGATGTTAGAATGCTTGATGGAAACAGGTACCTGCTAAGGTGAAAGTAAATTCCAACATTATTGATAAGCTGAGTAACTTCATGTCAGGTTTCCTTTTAGAAAAGAAAACATACTTACTAAGACTGTGAACAAAGTGTATTTAGACCATATCAAGTTTGGACTCAGCAAATTACAGATAACAGACCCGAGGTTGTACTTTTATTTGGGAAAAGGAAGGCATTTAATACCCATTTTGGGGCAGAGGGTGTACACACTTTCTTAACGCATGAGCAAGGATTGCTCACATACACTCATTTATGCTCAAAGATGGACATCCAGCTCCAGTCGTTATGGTGTAGTCTTCTAGAAAATGTCAACCAATTGATAAAAGTGTCCACCACACTGCAACACCCTAGGATTTACAAGGGGAACAACAAGGAAATTACTTTTTATAGACTGGATGAGCAACTATTTTTTTATATTTCAATTGGTAAAAGTTTGAAAATGGCTGTAATCAGCTCAGTCTTATGTGCTAACAAAAAGTGTGGCTTAATACATATCTTTGGACTTGATTTTGTATCTTATCAAAAATTTCCTGTTCATCTAAACGATACCTATAACAACAAATGCTGGAAAAGGTAAATAAAATTTGACTAAAACACTTCACTAGTAGTTTAACCCTTTTTATCAGTCCCAATATAACAACAATTAATCATCATACCAATAACCAAACTAGAATTGTGTATCCACCCACACTTTTAAAAGAAGATGTGTTTTAATCTGAAAAGATAACGAACAAAGAATGAATAAAAGACTAATTGTTAAAGCACTAAACATGTCAAGAACTGGCAGTTTCAGGGATCTGACTGTTTTTTGGAAATGCATGGTTATTGCTCAGCAGGCCCTCAACTCCTTCTCACTGCTGGTTGCCTTTCCACTTCTCTCTGTGCAAAGACTGACTAAATTGGCAAAAACAAGGAAGTGATTTTTAAAGTCAGTATTTGAAACCTTCACTAGTTCCCTTCAGCTCTATCTGGGGCTATGAAAGTAACACATAAGAAGTAACACAAAAGAAAACAGTAACTTTCAGTCTTCAGCATCTGGATATTTCCACTTAGTTTTATAGATACTATAAAACAAATTTAAAATAAAGGAAAACAAAACCTCTTTATTTTTTCATTCAAGTGGCCAGCATTATCACAAAAAAAGAAAACAACCAACAGCAGAAAATTGGGATAAAGAATGGTAAGGTTTTATTGCTAAGAACATGCAGAGTACTTCTCCAAGTCTCCTACTCCTTTCCTTTGCACAATACTGTGCATAAAGAATTCACCACAGACGTGACACCCAGCTGGACTGTAACTATGCATTCTTGAACACTTCTCCCAGACCATTCAGGAACAGAAAATAACACAAAGAATCAGAGGAGTGATGGAGAGGCAATGGTAATATATTACCTATCCGACTGACAAAGACTCATCTTCACAGAACCATCAACTATTGTAAAGATTGTAAAGGTATAAAAGAAGATATTCATGATCAATTCTTATAAGAGTTCCACCATTTTGATTTACTTTCAAATTCACATACTTTGTGAGACTAGTATTAAAAAAGAAGTCTCAATGAGCATGGAATTTCTGTATCACTGCATTTCAATACCGCAAAAACCATTTCAGATTCTGGAGAAAGCTTCATAAACATATAAACATGTTTTAAATTTTACACAAATATATTTATAAGCATATACATAGATATTTTAAAGATAATTAACTAATCTTGTATGTAGTATATACACATAAGTTGCAAACATTAAATCTATATATAAAAATTGTCATTGATTTAATAGGCACGTGGAGAACTTAAGGGTAAACATACCTTGAAATAAGAATATGTACGGTCTTATGCTTACAAAATACACATTCAAGAAAAAGAAATTAACCTTTGGAAAGAAAATAACCTTAAATTTAATATTTCTAACAGAATACATATACACATATAAAGTACTATAACTTTCCTTTTTTGTGTAAACATAGTTAAACTCCTGTATTGTGAACTTACCCACAGATAGGTGTACTTTCATCTGATCCAGTTCTTCTTCAAGATTCAGTCTACAAAAGAGGAAATAAAAAAGTAAGAACCACAGAACAATCACATAGACACCACTAAAACCATTAAAAAAATTAAACCAAAACCATATCAATATATTACTGGGGAAAAAGTTGTGAACACCCAGGAATTAGTTCTAATTTGACAACACTTAGCATACTTCAAACATAAAGAATCATTTGTACAACAGCTGATCAAAATTTATAAATCTGAATATACAAAATTCAGATATAATGTTGGTTGTAACATACACTAAGAAGTTTCAGCCGGTCCTTTTTAGGTAAGGAAATGCCCGAGATGAAAAGGAGACTGGTAGGAGGTAGAATCCTGTTAAGAGGGGAATAAGTATGCAGTCTCATGGGAAACCACCAGCCAACCGTGTGCAGATATATCTTACCATTCCTCTTTTTCCAGCAACTATTTGAGAAACTTATTAACAAAATCTCGCCTCCCCTTTTCCAGCCCTGATCTACTACTATATTACTACTATAGTTTATTCTGTAATATCAACCAGCTAAGGTCCGTACAACAAAATACCTGAATTACTGTTTTTCATTTTATTAAAATTACATACAAATAAAATTGCCAGAATACCAATGCTAAAGTTTCAAAGTCAAATTGGGAAATGCTAGAATGAAAGACATTAATTTAAATGGTTCATTTATACTTGTGTTTTCTGACACAATCTTTAATTATATAGTTGTGCACTATTTTAGCAATAAGATCCCCACCTATTTCAGCCTAGGATCCTACAGCACACAGAACAGAGGGCAGTCATTTAATATGCAGATTTTGCTTAAAATATAACCTCATCCTATACAATACACATTATTCTAGCTCTGTTCTGAAGGTTGGATTGCTAATTTCCTCACAGCCTTTTCTGCTGTACTCTGAACAGAGTTGTGCACTATTTTAGCAATAAGATCCCCACCTATTTCAGCCTAGGATCCTACAGCACACAGAACAGAGGGCAGTCATTTAATATGCAGATTTTGCTTAAAATATAACCTCATCCTATACAATACACATTATTCTAGCTCTGTTCTGAAGGTTGGATTGCTAATTTCCTCACAGCCTTTTCTGCTGTACTCTGACCAGCAGCACTTAACTGCTTCACAGGAAATTTATGCTTTACAAAATCTCTCTGAGATAGGGCACAAAGAAAATCTAGCCAAAATATCTGCTAACTTAAGGAAAGGGTTTAAAAAAAAGTCTTTCAGTATACACAGTATTTTAAAGCATATTATATATTTAATGCATCTCTCACTCAGCTGTAACTCTAAACATTGCAATTCACATCCCACAGTCTCACATGAAGTACAAAGAAAATGAGAAACGTGAAAGTTAAAGTAACATAAGACTCGAGCTATTTTCAGGATCATTCAGCTGCCTTCACAGGTTGACTTTCTTTGCTCTTCTTTCATTCTCCATGCCTCAGTCATCATCAATTTCTATAACACAGACTACAGTGCCCTTTACCTCCACAGTCCTAACTCCTCATAGCATGTTCTCTTTTTTGCACCGAATGGCAACATGCTTCCTTGAAAAAACATTCTCTGTCTATGTTACTAAAGAGTGTATTCAACATTACATGAATACAAGGGAGTGAATTAATGAGACTTTAGAATCCTTCCTGCTTGAACCTCTATCTTCTGAACATGTTATTTTTCAACTTTAAAAGCATTATTTAAACGAACACACGTTTACATGCATACATACATACATACTGCCTCCCTACACACTAAGGGACAAGGATACAATGATAATTGTACAAGATTTTTTTAAAAAGTTAACTTTTACATAAAGATTTTTTTTAGGGTGATGAAAGACATGCAGAAGTAAATAAAAGATATGAAACAAGTAAAGGGTTAGGTTTATAGTCTGAATATCTGAAGCACTTCCAAATAAATTCATTTGTCTGTGAAATAGTCTCCAACTGAAGTTATGATATATCTAAGCTAGAAATACTTCAGGCAAGCCTAGACAAGGAATTACAATGGGTAATACAAGATCCAACCCATACAAGTCAGTAACTGGCTTGCATGAATGCTAGAAATGCCCAACTGTGTTAGACCAGAGCTGGGTCCATCCATCACCAGTGCTCTGTCCACAGCAGAGGCAAAAGCAGATGCTGCTCAGGAAAGAGCACAGGCCTAACAGTTTCTGCAGTCTGACTCCAATTTTCCATCCTGAAAGTGGCACATAAGCACTACCCTTTGTTTCCTCTGCTTTAACTGGTTCCCTGTTGCTAAAAGGACCTTTCCTCCAATCCTGCAGGAATGGAATTTCTTTTTAACCTTTCATGTGGACCCTTGTCAAAGGCAATTGGAAAATATAGATCAGATTTTAGCCAGATGGTTACTGTCACCTTTCTGCAATTCCAGCAGGTTAACGAAGCAGGATTTCCCTTTACAGGAGCCACACTGATGCTTCCCCAACAAAACTGTGTTGATCTGTGCTCAGTGATCTCTCTCTCTCTGTTTTGTTTTTTTTTTTTTTTTTTTTTTCCTCTTTTTCCTAAAGACAGACTGCCATCTTCCCAAGCATGGAAGCAGTCAGGCTCACTGGTCTGCAGCTCCCTCTAGAGCCCATTTTATGGATGGGAGGCACAGTGGCTGTTTACAATGAGGTTACAGTTCAGTAATTTCATACTTCAGTTTCTTCATACCCCTTGGGGTGTGAAGATATTAACATCAAGATATTAACAAATAACTTATCTACTTGACCTCATAATTGCTGTACAGTTACTTCAAACAGATCTAACATCTTTGATCTATCTGTAACAAAGAATACATGAGTTTTTGGCATCTTCTTAGCATCTTCAGCAGGGAAGACTGATGCAAAGATTCACTGAGCTGTTCTTTTATGGCCTTGTAAACCCAGTGTATCCTTTTACACCATTATCATTAAGTAAACCTACAAATTTCCTAACTGGCTTCTTTTTCACTTTAATTAAGCAAAATTTTACTATCACAGCTTAAGCATTTTTGAAAACCACTCTTCAAGAGCTTTTTTAGCCTTCTCAACTTTCCACTTGCATTTGTCCTGCCATTGTTTATTAGCCTACCTGTTCTCACCAATGCAAGCTTAAGTTTTAAATGCTGACCTTTTCTCTGCAAGGGCCACAAAAACTTCCCCACTGAGTCTTTAAAGAGAGCTTTTTAAGACTATTTTGGGGTGGGGGTTGGTTTAGGGTTTTTTTTAATTTCATTTTTTAAATTGTAGCACATATTTCAGCTGGGTTTCAGCTACAGTACCTTTCTTAACAGTCTACAACTGTTCATAGGCTTTCTGTACTGCTTGTTCTAGTCTTTGAGGGGGTTGGAGGTTTTTTGACTAGTTGCTTCATTTTTATGTGGTTCCCTTTCTGGAAAGTGAATATCCCCAGGCCAATTGATTTGGTCCACTCTCTTCTGCTACTATTTAAATCTAATTATAAAAAAAAAAAATAAAAAGAGGCAAACATCACATGAACCCATCTTCATAAAGGATGAGATGTGGGGAAATACAGGCCTTACCTCTTTTCCTATGAAAGTTACAGAGCAAATCATCCTAGAAATCATGTCCAGCCACCTAATGGACAAGAAGGTGATTGGAAACAGCTAGCATGGATTTACCAAGGAACAATTTTGCTTTACCAACCTGATCATCTCTGTATGGAGATGACAGGCTGTAAGACTAAAGAGAGAGTAGGCAATGGTGTACACCTTGAATTTGGCAAGGCATTTGAGATGGTCTCCCACCTCCTTACTGCCAAATAGTTGAGATCTGAATTGAAAAGTAGATAACGTGGCTGGGAAATTGGCTGCACTGTTAGGCTCAAAGGGTGATGATCCGTGGTGTGGAGTCCAACTGGCAGCTAGCAATTAAAAGCATCCCTCAGGGATCCATACCAGAGCCAGTACTGTTTAATGTCTTTATTAACAACCTCAAAGATTGGTTAGAGTGCCTCTCAGCAAGTTCACAGATGATATAAAACTGAGGGGAGCAACTGATACACTCACTAGAGGACTGGACCGCTGTTCAGAGAGACCTCATAGGCAGAAAAAGTGGGCTGATGGGAACTTGATGAAGTTCACCAAAGGCAAAGTCCTGCTAGAATAACCCCTCACAACAGGACATTCTAGAAGACCAACTGGCTAGAGAGCAGCTTTGCAGAAAAAGTGGTGTCCTTCTAAGCAACAAGTTGAACATTAGGTAGTGACATGCCTTTGTGGCAAAGGCTAACAACATACTAGCTCTACAGGCAAGAGTATAGTCAGTTGGTTTACAAAACTGACTCTATTCAGCACTTCTGAGACTGCATGTGTGGCTGTGTCTAGTTTTGGGCTCCTCCAAGAAAGGCACTGACCTATTAGATTAAGTCTAGGAAAGGGGTACCACGATGGTTAGGGGTTGGGCACATGATTTATGACAACAGGGTGAAAGACCTGGCTTTATTCAGCCCTAGGAAAAGGGAAGATTTTATTGCTGTCTACCTAATGCAAGGGTGTCAAATAGACGGAGTTTGACTTTTCCCAGAGGAGCTCAGTGGATGGTATGAAAGCCAATGGACACAAGCTAGAATACACCAAATTTCAACTAGATATAAAAAGAAATTGCTCATTAGGCTGGTCAGACCCTGGAACAGTTGCCCAGAAACGTTCTGAAATCTCCATCCTTGGTCTCCATCGCCTCCATCCTTTGTCAAAACTTGACAAGATCCTAAGCAAACGTCCCAAACTGCCACTGATCTGAGCAGCAGGTTGGACAAGACAGCTTCCAGATGTTCCTTCCAAGCTGCACAATTCTGTCCTTCTCATTGTATTGAGGTAACTATTACAGAGAGGCTTTCTCTCTAATGCTTTCTTGAACTGAGTTCTGTATACCACTCAATATAAAATCCAGAACAGTGTTTTTCCTTTTGGTTTCTAAGACTGATTGTTCTAGAAAAGTTACTTATTCCACACAAAATTTGTATCTCTACTCTTGTCTTGGCAAGATAATGATGCAGACTCTATGTGGATAGCTGCAACCTTCCATGATTACAGCCTGTCCTTCACAACTCATCAAATCCTGCTTTGCATTTCTGCATGACTGTCAGCATCCTGATGAAAAGATCAGCAGTACAATCTCACTGCTACTTATTTATTATTAAAATACAGGACTTCTATACAAAAGCATTACACAGTGCTCCCTTTTTCTGTAATAGCTGTCCAATATTACACTTAAATAATCCTTTTCGTACAGCGCCACTCTCTCACCAGGTAATCCTACTCTGTCATTCCTGCAAAGCTAGTACACAGGCAACACTGTACCCCACAGATTACCCTCCTTCCTCCAGGTCATTGAGACGCCTAGTGTGTCAGGACTGTCATGTGATGCCAAGCAGTCTAGCTCCACATCTTATTTTTTTGGCTTCTAGCACAGAAGTATTTGTAAATTATATCGTCGTTCTGTTGCTTAATATGCCAGTCAACTACTGTTGACAATATTTTAAAACAGCTTTCCTTATCTTTTGTGACCTCCCACTACCAACAACTGCTTCCTCCTATCCTTAAGAGTCGTCCCTTTACTGCAGGAGCATTCTTGGTGCAAGAGGACATTGTTATATCAGCTAGACAGCAGGGCTCATCTCATTCATGGTCTCATCTAAGAGATTAGATTCCTCCTTGCAAACAGGATGTTCTCCTTTCCCAAGATTTATGCTCTTTGCAACAGCACATATAAAACATGTCTTATGTGTAGATAATAATACATGTCACACTAAAACAAATTGAATAAATTGCATTCCACTGGAGAGACTGCTACCTGCATCCTGCGCTTAAATTTTTTTCAGTCTGGGGAAGCTTACGCAGGTATAGCCTCCCTTTTTGAACCAATTACTCTCAATCTATCCTATCCTAATTAGTTAGTTAGTTGGTTTCTCGGTTTCTTTCATTTTTTTCTAATCTCTGAAGCCTGACAATCTTCAGTTCACAAACTTCTTAAGATTTGAATGCACAGACTGGGCCACTCAAGGCCAACACAGTTGGCACTGAGCAAATTTCAAAGTATTTAACTAATTTGGGAACAGATTCTATACTGATTTCTATTCAATCTTTTCTTTCTGAAAAACAACCGTAATACAACAAAACCTTCAAGCTTTATTTTCAACAGAATTTTTATGGCAAATATAGTGCTAACGGAGAAAAATAAAAATATATAATCTGTATGGTCTTGATACATATTACATTCATTATACAAAATCAGAAGATGAAAAAGGAATGTACAAGTAATTGTGGCTTTTTATCATGACTATGTGCAGTCAAGTGGTTTTTTACTATCACTCATAAGCCTCTTTACATTTCAAGGCAAAAAACAGAGCAAAAATTGCAATGTGAAGAACCACATACAGAAGCAAGTAGCTCTTCCTTTTCTGTTTGTTCCCAATTCAGCAGTAAAATGTGCTCTGACACATTACAATATTTTTGACACGCTACTCTAGCTAGAACTTGTAAAAAAAAAAACCTGTATATGAATTGTAACAAAAAATACACATCTAGTTCAGTTCTCTAAAATTCACCACAAAAGTACTGTAGTCTGCATATTTTGTTACAAGATTATTTTGCTCAACAAAAAGGAGGAAAGCATGTAATGTGGTCTTCTTGAGGAGTACAATTCTTTGCAGAGACTGTATGATTGCTACTTTCCCCAAGAACAAGTGAACATGATCAGCTGGAAGAAGCATCAAAGACGGGTCAAGTAAGAACTTTCTAAGGAGCAAGAAGGGACTCCGAGGAATTCAAGGTAACTGAAGAAGTTACAGAAAACTGCTGAAGTGTAATGCAACACTGAAGGAAATGACTCAACCTGAAAGAACATAGTGGCAAAAAGCAGGGGTGGGGGAGATATTTGCTTTCCAGCCTTTCATTTACACCGTTACCTCCCTCAGTGTCTCATCACACAGATGTGACAACCTAATAGGTAAGAACTGATTTATCTTTATGAAACTCTCCCTCCCTTTCCAAAAAATATTTTGAGTGGGTCTGAAGATAAACATCTGTGTGTGTTTTTTCCCCAAAAGGGGGATTGCCTTTAACAGACTACATCTGCCCCACCAGTCTTTTAAATGATCCATGTTCAACTCTTTTACGAAGCGGATTAGGTACTTGAAGAGACCTGTGATCCAGTTGCACGGATTCTAGTGACATAAGATGCTTCCCTCACTTACTGAGTGTGAAAGAAGGATTGCCTCTGTAATCCTTCAACTCAAAGGATCAAAAATAAGCTCTGTGTGTGGTAATACAGAATACTAACCTACTGGAACTAGAAAGTCAGAACAGCAGTGTCAAAGTTCAGGTACCGTGAATAAGAGCTTCCAACACTATTTTAGCAGATGAAGCTAATATTTGCTGTAATTATCTTAAGCATGTGCTTTCTGGATTTACTACATTGGTTTTTGCATCGTTCAGTTTCAACTAACACATCAAACAATGGAAAGAAAAAATGCTCCAGGTTTTGATCCTAACTGAAAGAGGATTTCTCTGTGCATTGAAAAACTTGTGTTTGATTCAGCAAGCGCTGAGCAAAGGGCATCGTGTTTATGTCATCTGAAAAGATCCGAGACATAAACTGAAGCTGAGAGATGGAATCTTTGAAGATATTTCTGCAGTGGAAAGGTAGTTTCTGTGTAAAGTGTTTCTAGCTGATTGTAGTCTTGAGGCATGGATATCGAAAAGAAATCTTTGAACATAAGTACATGCCTCCTCCATCTTTTGATGGTAGAAATGCTGGGAGTTGAAGATGTTTCAAGAGTAGGCAATTTTGAGGATGATGTATATTTTTAGATACCTTATGTTAATCTCCATTTAACTATGCTTCTAGCAATTTTTTTTAGGACTGCTCCACAAATGTCACATTTTACAATTACATACAACTACAAGCTGGACTTAAAAAGAAAAGAAAAAATAACAGCATATTTGAAACTTTTTGTATCTGATATCAAATAATTTTTCTCCTGATAAATCCAGTAGTTTCTAAAAAAAGTGAAAGAAATTATAAGTTTACATTGCTGATTAGGTTAATTATCTTTCCTGTTTCAGATTATAATACTGAGTGGCACAAGTATTTGAGCACAACTCTTTTCCCAGCAGGGAAATTCAGCAATAAGTGTATTTAGGAACTGCAGGAGAAGAAAAATCTACAAAGATTTGGAAACAGTCAACTGTCTGCTTTGTAAAGCAGTAACACAGAACATGGAGAATGCTTTCAGTTTACCCTTTCACAAGTCTCCTGATGACAATATATCAATTGGCAAGCAGGGTGCTTTCTAGTTCTCTTTTTCATACTATGTATGATTTTGCTTGAGCAAGCAAATAAAATATATAGCATATGAAATTTACAAATCAGCATTTTTCAAGGAAAACTGATTTTCTGCCTTTTTAAAATTGAAATTTTTAAATACTATGGTATTTAAGTTTGTGTGTTATTTTCAGTCAGCATCTCAGAAACATGATCTCACTATTATGTCTGCTATTACACAATTAAAAACCCTCAACCTTCTAAGCATTTTACAAGAAAATACAAGAAATAGATTTTAAGCTCCATTTGTACAGGGAAGAGCTAGAAACTGAAGCTCATTGAGACATGATACACCTGTACAAAAGGAAGAATATGATGTATGTAGGTACCAAAGTGCTGCTAAGTAAATCATATGCAACATCAACAAAAGAAAAACCTAAACAAGTAAGGAATGAACAAGGAGACAATATGCAGTCCTGCAGTTAAGGTTGATGAACGAGGAGAAAAAAAAACGAAGCCGCCTATGGAAAAACCTAACTTAGACAACAGAAGCGATTAAGGTTCTAAATTGAATATACACAGCAATGTAGAACTTGAAATAAAGTCTATAGTAATCATAATACGAAAACAAAAAACTCTTCTTTGGATCAAAGGGTTTGCTCTATAGACTCAGAGAAGATAGACCTTTGAACCATAATTCAAGATCGAATGATGGGATTTGAATACAATGGAAATATGCAGGTCAAGAGGAAAGAGAAACAAACCTGAGTATGAGTATAAATCGATCACTTCCAGCTCATGATAAATTCACATCTTTGCACCTTTTTCTTGACAAAGACAAAGGCTACTACTGCATTTTAAAGTCTCTGTCACATTCATGCTGTGTATTCATTCTACTATTTAATTCAACTTTCAAAAAGGGAAGTTCCTGGGATATAATTTAAAACAATAGAGAGATACCAGACATGACCTTTGTGCAAATGTTTAACAAATACTGTGAAGTATTCTGACAACTTACACAATCTTATATATTGATATGTGGAGTAGGTAAAACCTTGCAGGGTGTTGAAACTCCAGAATTCTGTAAATAAGCTCTTAACCATTAATAAATTGATGAAAAAACTAAAAATAGAAATAAAACCTAACTACATTTCAATGTAGTTTAAAAGCAATAAAAAAAATTGCTCAGAATTGTCTCTGAAAATTTGCATAAAACATCTTCTAGCTGTTTATATGAATAACCTTAGGCAAAGGAGATTCATTACTAGGAATACCTAATCAGCAATCCAGATGAAAAGAAAACAAGTAACCACTCAGTTAAACTTTATTAAGTTTCATTAAACTCAAAGTCTAAACTCATATCTGCAATAGTAATGCTAACACAGCGAGCCACTTCTAAAAGCTTGCAATGTTGAAATTGCAATTAACACTTGGCCTGTATCTAGATGCATTCTTTACACAGGTTCATTTCAATAAGTTTGGGTTTTTTAAGCTGAAAAGGTATAAAACATTTTCAAAACATGGCAAACAACTCTTTTCTGATGGCACTGAGAAAGTCTTTTCAGTCCTGGTTAGTTTATACTCAAGGTTTCTAGAGTCCTAAAGAAGACTATATAACTGAAAAATGTACCCTGAAAATTTACAGTAACACCCTACCAAATTTGCCGATAACAGAGGTTACATAACTATGAGTGACTTACATGATTGCTATTTCTAATTTTAAGAACAAATACACTAATCCTATATCCATTAGATGAACTGAAAATCTTATTTAAAATATGTATTCAGCTCCCACACACACTTTTCTGCTCAGGACCGTTTCTTAAAGAGGGAGGTAAAAAAGACTGGTTTTGCAATGTGCTTGAAAGAGTAATAAAACTAGTGGACTGAAAAAAATCCAGAATTTATGACTCCTTCCTGAAAAACGCCTTGCTCTGATTTATATTCAAATGTTGTATTTTCTAGCAGCTTTGCTAAGTTCAAATGATAGCCCATCTGATAGGAGAAAAGTGACTTGAAGCCATACAAAGTCTAGAAACTGGTGTATTGCTTTTCACCTTTATGCAGACCTGAAATTGTCTTACGGCCTTGAGCCTTCTGCATAGAGAGGTTATGCTGCTTGTAAGTATATCTGGTAGAATTTGACTCTATTTCTTCAGTAATTCTTTCTCAACAATAAGCATTTCTTAATCTGGTTCCAAAACAAATTGAAAACCCAAAGAGACCTTCTGACAACATAACCTACTCCAAAATACTTTTAAAGTTTACTCTGTTGACAAGAAACAGTCCAGGCCAGCAACAGTCTAGATGCTCTAGATTACATGGTCAGAGAACAACTTCCAACTCCTTCCTAGCCAAGGAGAAGCCATCGAATCCTTGAATTAACAGGAGTCAGCACCCTAAATTAGTAGGAGTCTACTGGCACTTCCTAGAAGACTGTCAATATCTTCTAATATGGCAGGTCAGAAGTAGAATCGTGTCTCTGTTTTCACATCCCAAGAACAACCTCAAAGTACTTTGTTTACTATCAATAACTTCATGGAAGTCATTCTTCTTCCTTGTAACATATATATATGTATACAAAAGGCACCAAGAGGAGCAGGAAAGCACACAGCATCCTATTTTATGTACCATAAAACATTCATTTATATCCTCCAACTACGATTGCCACAGTCTCACATGGCAATGTTAAAACAAGGATGGTAAGAAATCAAGAGAGATCAAATCTATCCAGCTAATAGTTTATGCTGGTATTGCATACATTTTTAAAGGTACTGACCTTGACTCACAATTATAGTATCTGCTCCTTCCAGTATCATACAATATTCTGAATTTTATTTTATGACAATATAATACTTTTGATTACTCCTCCATTATTCAGTTATTTTTGTAATAATCACCCATTTGGAATATAGGAACAGGTAGCATAAAAAAAACCTGTGCTATAGAATCAGTTTTGCCAAAGGAATTACTTCTGATTTCTTCTAGATTATAGCTAGGCATCAGCAAGAAATTCTCTGTAACAGTTGCTTACTTATCAACTTACTAGAACAAGCGAAATGCTTGTACCATCTGCATATAAACAGGGCTTCTGCAAACTATATCTTCTTACTAGAACAAAATTTCCTAGTACTCATCATTTTTAATTGTCAGCAGTTCTAAAGATACCATCAGGAGCCCTCACACAGCTCCAAATCTAAGGTACATATATACATGCACACTTGGGTCTCAATGCATTAAAGAAAAGGTAGTTTAGAAAGATAGCCTGAACTATAGCATAAACTTTCTCTCCATACTTATCAGTTTAAAGGGCTCCTTCCCTCAAGAATTGCCGACCCTAGGTTAACCATTGCCAGAGGACTCTAGTTAGTCCTCCAGCAAACCACTGTCCCCGGAGCAATACACATCCCATAAGTCAGCCGTTGCTCAGCAGCAGCTTTCAGCATTCACAGGTAGGGCCAGCAGGAGACTCCTACACTCCTCTGCATACAGATAAAAGGAATTAAGAGAGCAGGCTCATGGCAGTCTAAAATAAACATCCAAACAAACAATAAGACTTTTTTTCCATTTGTCCCAGGGAATTTTATCTGGAAAATAAAACCAAGCAGAGAATCTCATTTCTAATAGAGCTGAATACATAAGAAGGAATAATCCATTGAGGAAACCGACTCCTTCCCAAGGATTACAGGTTGTAAGACTGCAGCAGGATGACTCTTTGGAGAAATAAGCAGAACCAACCACAATCTCCTAATGCATACTGTTGCTGGTGTGAACAGATATCAGGGGGCTAGTCCAGGAGCTGCTGCAGTCAGGGAAGCCTTCCTCTGAGTCCAGGAGGTTAACTATTGCCTTTTGAAATGTCTTCCTCCAGAGCCATGGAAGATTGTTAAAGACTGGCAAGCCAAATTAAGAAGAAAATCAGACAGAACAAGACTGCTAAGCAAGCTTTGCACGGTCTTTATCAGGGTCCTTAAAAAGGGACAGTAGTGTTGCTTATTACAGTAACCAAAATGAGTGCGTTTTAAAGACACTGGGTCAAAGTAGTGCCAGGGAACTTTTTCTTACCCAAAGCTTAAGCCAAATACCCTAATAATCCTTGCAAGGAAAATGGGACAGCAGAAGCAGCTCTGTTTTCTTCCCCTCAGAAAAGAAAGAAGCTTGAGAAGGACAGCAGATCAACATAGAAAGGTTTTCTAGGTAAGCAAAACTGAATTGTACTTTCTGTCCATGAGTCTTCAAAAGGGTAAAAATTCTAGTCTGTAAAATCAGAGTAGAATGCACATGCACATTACGCATACTTTCGTAAAAAGCCCATACAGAAAATATAGGAAGAGACTGTCATAAATTAGGATGGGGAGTCTGATACGTCATAATGCAAACACTGATTTTAATTTTCTACTATGCAAAAATTGTCTAGAGTCATGAGAACCAAGCTACGCAGAAACTTTATTGAACTTTTACATGTGCAATACTACTCTGACAGAAATTCTTCAATTTGTTCTTACAGCATTATGATTCAAGAACATTTGCCTGCAGTAAGGGCAAAATATGCTCTTTTCATGGGTCTGTATATTTATGTGTCAACTGACAGCCTTGGGAGGTGAGAGTAAACCTGGGAGCAGGTGTTTGATCTAGACTGTGCGAGAGCGCAAAAACCATTACATATATCTGGGGATAACGCTGCCAAAAGAAGAGTAAAACAAGAAGTACTAGCATTACTTACATTTTCTGAACATTCAAACTATCCAGAATGATTTACTGGAATTCCTTTACAGGAGGAAAATTGTAAACTTACAGTTTACACATAGAAACTTCTAGTCTTAATTAACCAAGGAAATGGAATATTTGACTATACAGAGTCATTGAGCTATCTGTCTTACTTTGTCCATTCGCTTCCCAGAAATATGTCTTTTTCATTCTTGTTTCCCAATTCAGTCACTTATAGGATGGATGAAAATTGCAGGAAGCGATATCTGTTGGTGCTAAGTAAAGTCTCTCTGATTTACAACCCACATTCAGGAGCGAAAAAGGATAAAAGCAACTCCCCCCACACCAATCCAATGTCTGTTCACATAACAAAAAGTGAACAGTGTCATAGTTGTCAAGAGTGAGTTTTGAGATGTATTTCACATTAATAGTCACTCAAAAACCAAAGATGCGCTAGTGACCAGCGACCAAAATAGTTTCAACATGCAGCATAACCTTTAGCTTGCAAAAGGATAGTAAAAACCCATGCCTAAAATTTTACCTACCATTTAGTAATCTTTTATTTGTTTTACTGTAGCATAAAACCCATCTGATTGACCAAAAGGTGTTTAAAAAAAAAGTTACATTGTGTGAATTATGCTCATTATTTTAATTTGAATTTGTTCATTCCTTTATAACAAGACCATCAGAACAGCCTCATAAACAGTGCTTACCTGTAGTTAGTTCAGAAAGGATTCAACCTGAAGGGCCATGACTGGGGTACCAGTGTAATCAACGTAACTCATAGGGGCACATAGGGTGAGGACTCCATTGCATGAATATCAAGAGAGTTTTATTGTCGCATCAGTACTTTTAACCTTTATATAAACCTCAGATGACCAACACGCCAAAGTCTCTATTACCTACAGCCTGTTTTGAGTATGGAGCTGGTTTCCAATAATGCAAAGTAAGGATGCAAATCAATTTGTTAAATTATTTCTTACATTGAAATATTTGAGTTTTAGGAAAATTTGGAAGATTCCATTTTTATTCTCATGTGATTGTGTTTGAAAAAAGCAAATACAACAATACTTCTTAGAACACACATTCTGAATTCTTTACAAATTAGAAGATCCAAAAACATTAAGACAGGTTAAACTTTTGTATGTATATGCATATTCTGCCTCATGCAGGAAAAAAGAGCCAAGTGTTTCATCACAAAGATCATGCTGGGCCACAATAAAGGTCCACTTAGCTCCACATCTGAGTTTCTGGAATTCCAGAACTGTAGACTTTAGGAAAGAGTTCAAGAGATAGGGCAAGAATACATAAGCATTGCTTAATAATTTTCATTGTAAAATATTATTTCCAGTCTTTGAAGGAACTTAATGTCTCTACTTCTTTGCAAAATTCAGTTCCTGAAGTTCCATATGCTATTAGCAAATCTGAGATATACCTAAACTTGAAAATTTGCTGTTTCCCTTCCAAAATCAGTACCATGCAAGAAAAAAGGAAAACTAGCATTGTATGCTAAATTCAGCAGTTGCCAGAAAGCACCAAGCACTGCTGCCCTTACCAGAATTCCCAGGAACTCCATAGAAAGTGTTGGAGAGAGACCTATATTCATTACTCCCTCATTACTCTCTTAATATAGCAGCCTGACAGCTTATGTTACTAGCTTTGGTGTTATAGATTGTAGGTTCATAGGCTTCTTACTATGAACATTCAGTACAGTTTAAAAAGACACACTTAGTACTTCTTTATTTTTATATATACATATATATCTGCAGGCTGATAAATCAGACATTTCCACCTAAATGGTGAAGAACTTTTATCTGGGCAATAGACAAAATAAAAAGACAGCACTCTCACAAGCAGTGTGCTTACCAACAGTACAGTGTTTCATTTCTCTAACACTCAGATAATCTACAGAAATCATTGTGATTCAACAGCAAGGCAGGCAATACCTCCATGCAAGCAATACAAAAGGAAGCTAACTTAAGAGTCCCTACCTTTCTCCAACATCTCCCTACTATTCTTGTCCCTGACAATGTCCAAATTTTATCATTAATGCAATTTTAATTCTGCCTTTCCATGCTTATGTATTATGGAAGAATGTTTAATGGCATGACTGCATGTTTTCGCTATGACACAGTCTCATCAGGTATGAGAAGGCAATTAAATACTACAGGCTGCTTATGGAAATTTGATAATACTACTTGGATTTTGAACAAATACCTGCAAACAAGAAAAGTCTGATTAAATATGGAAGAACAAAGGAAAAACATCAACACATCTGATTTCCAAAAATACAGCAAGGCCCCAAATTTGACTGTTAGCCAGGATGCAGGAAATTACAAGATCTGGTGGACACAGGTGAGAAAATTTCTAGAAACAAGCTTAACAATTAAAGATCATTAATCTCATCATCCCTGACAGACCACTCTTCCTGGAAAACAACAATATATTTGTTTCAGTTAGCTGACACAGTGCCTTGTGAAAATGTAACTGGAAGCTTTCTAGAAAAGAGAAAATAATTCTCTTCACAAAAGAGGCCATGTGAGTTAATAATGCAAAAGCCCCTAAATGACTTCATGTGGCATTTACAGTTCTGACTTTGGTCCTTCAAAAAGGTCTTTTAGAATTGCACCCTGTAGTACAATTAATGCTGCTGTTTTCTTACATTTAAGTTATTTGTAGTGGTTTTAGTCAACAACTGCACTGTTTCAAGTTCTCACACTTGAGCCTGACTGTCATTTCCACTGAGCAATGTTCGGTCCAGTCAGTGAGCATGCACCTTTGTCAGAACCCCCTAACACCAGCTGCAGAATCTAGGCTTGAATCGTTTTCAGTAGAATGAACGGTGGTATTTTAGATTTAGCAATCTTTTTATCCATCCAAAACCTAAACAAATACATCATTTTTTTAATTATATTTGGCTTTGCAGTACAGAATTACTAATTGCAGTAAAAAGTAAACAAGAGCCCTGAGCTATTAGATTTAAGTATACATACATATATATATATATATATGATCAGATATTTCCTGTTTAGCCAAAGAGACTGTCAAGGTGATCAAAACTGCATTTTTTCAGCAGGTGCTCTAGGGAAAAGAAAAGAAAAAAAAAGACACACACATTCAAGCAGCAGAGGAATTAATAAAGCCTAGATTTGTGAAAGGTCTTTTAGAGCACCACCCTGTAGTACAATTAATGCTGCTGTTTTACATTTAAGTAGTTATTTGTAGTGGTTTTAGTCAACAACTGCACTGTTTCAAGTTCTCACACTTGAGCCTGACTGTCATTTCCACTGAGCAACGTTCGGTCCAGTCAGTGAGCATGCACCTTTGTCAGAACCCCCTAACACCAGCTGCAGAATCTAGGCTTGAATCGTTTTCAGTAGAATGAACGGTGGTATTTTAGATTTAGCAATCTTTTTATCCATCCAAAACCTAAACAAATACATCATTTTTTTAATTATATTTGGCTTTGCAGTACAGAATTACTAATTGCAGTAAAAAGTAAACAAGAGCCCTGAGCTATTAGATTTAAGTATACATACATATATATATATATATATGATCAGATATTTCCTGTTTAGCCAAAGAGACTGTCAAGGTGATCAAAACTGCATTTTTTCAGCAGGTGCTCTAGGGAAAAGAAAAGAAAAAAAAAGACACACACATTCAAGCAGCAGAGGAATTAATAAAGCCTAGATTTGTGTTTCTTAATGCCACCATTCCAGAACAGTACATTCAGCTTTCCTCCACCATACCAATTCTGATAAGCTGGAAAAGGCAAGAGTATCACATGCTGTTGCTGGTCCCAAGTTATGCTCCTGCCAGCTGGCTGGTGAGATACCACTACACAGGTGTGCTGGTTTTAGCTGGGATAAAGTAAATTTTCTTCATAGTAGCTAGTATGGGGCTATGTTTCTGCTTCTCACCCCACCCCACCAGCGAGTAGGCTGGGGGTGCGCAAGAAGCTGGGAGGGGACAGAGCCGGGACAGCTGACCCCAACTGACCAGAGGGATAGTCCAGACCATATGACATCATGCTCAGCATGTAAAGCTGAGGAAGAAGAAGGAAGGGGGGGACATTCAGAGTGATGGCATTTGTCTTCCCAAGTAACCATTACGCGTGATGGAGCCCTGCTTTCCTGGAGATGGCTGAACACCTGCCTGCCCATGGGAAGCAGTGAATGAATTCCTTGTTTTGTTTTGCCTGCATGCACGGCTTTTGCTTTACCTATTAAACTGTCTTTATCTCAACCCATGAGTTTTCTCACTTTTGCTTTCCTGATTCCCTCCCCCATCCCACTAGGGAGGAGTGAGCAAGCAGCTGTGTGGTGCTTAGTTGCCGGCTGGGGTTAAACCATGACAACAGGGTATAGAACAATTGCTTTGACTCTACAAAGAATAAGGAAAGCAGAAATCATGAGGTCTTGTTTTCCTAAAAAAGCAAAGCTAATAAGAAACCTTTATTAAATAGCTGCTCTGGCAGAGTAAGGATGCTACCGAGCTTGCAGTGATTCCACATGCTTCAAAGGTCCACAGCACATTTTCTACATGGAGGACATGCACAGCAACCCAGGCACTCAGAGGAAAGAATGACTACCAAAGGTTCTTTGAATGATGTGGCTATCTCTTTCATTTTAAAAACGTTTCCTCCTTATCACAAGCTGCATATGACCATACCATATGGAAAACCAATTTCCAATTAGCTGTGAAGATAATGACTTATGTCATAATGTCTTATGTTGAAGAATGTACTATGTAAATAATTCAGTGTTGCTGGTATCAATTATAAGATCTCCTACAAAGTAATCCAGAAGAAGAGATGTAAAATTGTAAAGCTTCTACAATAGTTTATATACAGTCAACTACACCTTTCCAAAGTCTGGACATAAAGGCCAAAGCGACAGGGTAACCCTATACTCCAGCAAACAAGAATTTAATACGGAAATACCAAAGTAGTTTAAATTAGATAGTTTGCAATTAAGCAGCAGTTTAGTTGGACATGCTACATACTAATTTACCCTGAATTTCAGCAAAATCCAAATAATACAGATACAAAGATGAACCTGACTAATGTGGGAAGAAAATTTCCAAGGACGCATCCATCTGTCAATACAATTCTATAGAAAGTAAGACAACATTTAGCACTTAATAGCCAAGATTAAAAATAATCTAAAAACCTGAGAACTATACTAGATTTATATATATGTGTATGTATGTTTATATATATAGCTATAAAATGTATCTATCTATCTGTAAAATGATATGCCTATTTTCACTGAAGATATTCCAGTTCTATGCAGCTGCACGATGCTGAATCTGAAAGCACTGGCGTTGCACAGCTGAATAAAATAAATTTCAAATTTTTTATGTTACTAGATCTTTCTCTTGCAAGTTTTCAGCAGTTTCATGCAGCTCAAACAAAAACATTGTATTTATATAAGCATGGGTCACTCTCCTCCTCAGCTAAGTGTTAACTACTGTTTGAATACTGCTATTTTTTTCTGTTTGCTTAAGGGGGAGAAAAAGTGATCAAATCCCATGTTTTTCTTAACACAGAACATGAACATCAATATGATAGCTGCTTCTGTAGCCTACAATAACATGGTACTTAACAGGAAATGACTGCAGCATAACACAGGTATTGCATACTTCATAGGGAAAATGACCTACGAGAAGATCAAAATGGGACATCCTAGCAGAGCTGTGGAATTGTTTTCACTTGGCCATTAGCATTAATAAACACTTCAAAGAACACTTAGGGAATTTATTTCAACTACCTCTTTTTGTTCCTGTTTGTAACTCTTCAATTTTGACATGAGTTTAGCTGGTAGCTGCTATAGGATTTAAGACTGTGAGTTATCAGGGCTTAAAAGTTAGACTATTTTCTTAGCTACTGGTTCAGATCCCAAAGTGAACTTAAATTTTGGACCTTTGTTTGTTTGTTTGTTATTGTTTTGGTTTGGGTTTTTTTTAGTAATAAAGAATTTTAAAAATGAGATTTTGTAACTCATAAAATTAAAAATGCAGCTATCAATGCACATCATATACATCGTGGAATATAATTTGATATTCTTTGTGAAAGAGTAAATAGTGGGGGAGGAGGCTTAATAAAGAAGTCAGGTAAAACTATTACTAAAAACAGTTTCTATTAAGTCAGAGAATAATTATTCTGTAATGCACTTAGTATAAAGATAAATCATACTAACAGCAAAAAAATCATCTTCTTTCCAGGGGAATGTTGGGAAATTCAAGAGAAATATACACGTAAAGCATTGAGCACATACTGCTGAATAATCACAGTTTATTGAGTCTTATATTTTACTAATCTAGTATGGGTTTATAACAATATAGAGATATTTTTCTTTTATATGCACAAACGGCTTAAATTCATACATCATTGATCATGGAGAGGATGCAGCCCATGGCTCTGAAACATATTCTTCTATTAACTGCAAAGTAATACAACATGCACATACTATTCTTTACTAATCAAAAAGTAAAAAAATGGTAGCAACAATGCCACGCATTCTGCATCAACATGCTCCAAAAAATAACTCTGACATTAGGCATTCTGAACTTCATGAAAACAGAAAGCTTCACCTATTTTAAAAAAGAAGTGCTTAAATTTAAGGCCTAAACTGTATATTTATTTGTGTGTTAGTGTCCAGCTTGAAAGGTGCATAGTGTTTAATAGCTTACATGAAAGTCAAAGCAATACCTGCCTGTGATGAGAAGAAAACTTTATAAAAGAAAGGACCTGACAGAAAGTAGTGGCTGACACAAAGCCTTTCCACCAACTTCAACAGGATTTGGAATTAGGCACCACCAGAACAAGTGACGAGCCAAGCAACTTCAGTTTTTCTTGACTTAAAAACAGATTACATAACTTACAAACTGATTGTTTACAGTGTGCTAATATTGGTAATGACTGCATTTTGGAGCCTGGAGCCCATGCATCAACGGGCTTTCCTTGGTTTTACCCTATACTTTATTATCCACCTATTTTCAGAGCAATGTATGTGCAAGTTAAAGACAGTTTACATCATCGTTCTACCCAAGGAAGGAAGGAAGGAAGGAAGGATGGATCGATCTTCCTTACAGGTAAAACAAATAAACAAACACCAACAAATAATTCTGTTTTCCTAACATTCACTCTCTGGCCTAGTCACAGACAGAAATTACACATATTTAAAGTTAAAACAAACATATACCAAAATAAAATCCCTACACAGACACTCTTCTTCAAGCAATGCTGCGTTGGATTTGGCTTATACATGTTTTAAATCAACTTAAGCTAACAATCAAGTAGGGTCTATCAAATTAAGTGTGTCCACAAAACTATGGGCTAACCTGATTTACTTACACTGCTTGTAAAATCACACATAAAAGTAATTGGTACAACTCTGTAGATCATGTCCTTTACCCACAGAGCTTAAGAAAGAATACATGCAATATAAAGACGTCCTATCCACAGATCTAAAAAGGACACTAAATTTAGTACTGACTTTCTTAAGAAAATGAGCTCAGATCTTGAAATGCTGACTTGCTTCAACTAATTAAAGACAGTCATTATTAGAGACAGACGTTGAAGGCAGATATAAAAGACACAGGAGTTATGTATTCATTCCTTCCTTACTTCAACTAACAATAAGCTACATTGCCCATAAGGAGTAAAAAGCACCTAAACCCACACAAGGAGTTCACCTTAATGATCACAATGGTGCTCTGGCTTCTTACTAAGTACTATACAGAATTTTAAGAACTCATTTTGACTTAAAAATTCCGTATTTCAAAGAGCTCAACTGCTTGCTTATGCCACTTCACCACAACCTAGTCAAGGCTACCTATCTGCAATGTACCAGGCATAAGAATGTTCCCCATAAACGTGACTGCACAGGAGCTCTAGAAAAACAGTCCAACTGTACCAACCTTCAGGGCATGCACAATACATAAGCAATCTCTCTTTCATGGCTTTGTATGAAAAGGAGAGGCTTATGTTATTGCTCCCGAGTTACTGTTGCCTGTGGTGCATGTGTTGATTAGTGATGGAAGGAGAATTACAACTGCAATTACATGTATGCTAAGAAAGTGCTCTTCCCTACATAAAAATCAAAATAAACAAAAGAAGTACATGTGATAATTTGTTGTGACAGTTTCAAAACAGCAAACAAAGATGTGACAATGAAGTGACAAGAACAGGCACACAGTTGTACTGGTGGATATAACAATACCCCATGTAACACAGCTACTGGCAATATTCTATATAATACTCTAAAGCAGCTTATGGGCAACACAAGGACTTACGTACTACAAAACAATTTGCTGCTGTTGAAATTCTGTGATAGCAGCCTTCATGGTATCTCCACAAAATCAGTTTACATTGGGACCCATTGGGAAAACACATTTTCTTTAATGCTGACAAAAACGAAGTCTGAATAAAAGTTTCTACGATGTCTTTATTCTTAAATAATTTTTTAAAAAAAAATTAACTTGACTTACAGAAAGTGTTAAATACCAGCAAAGGGCTAATTATACCATACTAACTTCCTTTTGTTCAGTATAAAAGGACATTTTCTTACTTTGCCTGGCTGAGTATAATAGCCTATGAATTATGAGATCAAAGCAGCAAACTGTATGTTTTCTAAAGTAAGAGTTTCCTTCACCAAGTTTTACACTTACTACAGCTAAAAGAGCTGTGTGAAGGGATCAGCACTAAACCCAAAGGACAGGCTGTGCACAGCAAGAAAGAGAGCAACTCCCTCGTGCTTTTTGCAGGTCACTACCAAGGACCATGTTAGCAGATCCACACCAGACCCTTAACAGGCAGCTCTGCTGCTACCAGTAATTAGCTTGGACAGCTCTGGCTCCAGGAGTAGCAGCAAGGCTACACCATAATGAGCTCAGCTGGGATTAGCAGGACAGGGCAGGGAACCAAGAGAGCTGAGGCATTCTGCATTGCGTATGTATCACAGAGATCAAACAAGGATGGCTGGCTAGGTTATCCCCTCACCACCTCATTCCAAAAATGAAGCACGGCAGTGTGTAAAATACAGGCTAATGAAGAGCGACACCTCCAACAGATGAGAGCCACATTAATTAACACAATCCCTAGATCATGGAATACAGTTTTTGTTAGTGCTAGCAAACTTGTAACTTGTCACTGATTTAAGAGGAAAAAAAGAGGGGGGGGGAAAGAGCTGATATTTTCCTTTTTTGCTTTTGGTAGAAGATGGTTTTATCTTGAATTTTGCAAGGAATTCCTCTTATGTGGCCTGAAAAGCACTACCTTCAGAAAAAACAGCAGAATGTTTCTTTATGTAAACACCATTTAAGAAATGAACTCACTTTTCAATCAACAGCTTTTTGTGTTCCCTTTTGAAAAAAGCCAGTTCATTCCACACAGCATCAGAATCCTCTTGACAAAGCTGACGGGGGTCTGCATGCTGGTATCTGGTTTTACTACTTTCAACCCTGTTTGAGTAAAAAGACGTTTGTTTTCAAATATCTACATGTTTTAGAACCACAAGAATAAAAGCACCCTTGCTTTCAGAAAATACAAATTTTAAACTGCAGCATCTACTGAATAAAAATCTTGTCTGATGTATACATTCTGTGAGGCATGAAACCTTAAATGTGGTATTATAGAAAAGTTCAGTTATGTAGTTTCAGACAGAAATAGTGCTAATATGGCACCATGGCTCTCAACTGACTCCTGGCAGGTCAGTGTCACCTGCATTCATTCTGTCAACTTTCCTTACAATACTGGTATGAGAAAGCAGAAGGTGAAACCATCACACTACCTCTTGCAAAAAAAGGAGAGCCACCAGCTCCTCTAATGCCCCTGCAAACCAACCTGGAAGTTGCACTAATGCCCACTCTAAATCAAACTGTTGATCTACTGTCTAATGAAAGAATAAGCTATCTATGGATAAGATGATGCATCAGGAAAAAGCATATTGAATTTAGACGCACAGAAAATGAAAATATTTCACAATTTTTCTGTCATTACAATTTTTTAATGTATTTTAATAATGCAAAAGATAAAAATTGTATTTAAAAAAATCCTTTATAAAATGAATTGAAAACTCTCTGCAATTTAAATTCCTACCGGGCATAGAAATAAAGTCTCAGAGAATGTGGTAACCTCATAAGGCCCCCATCATCTTTGCAGTCACGTATGTCAGTGGAAGTTGTATGTACACTGACAGGCGGATTAGGTCCCATCAGCTGCCATCTCGATAACAGATTCTAATCTATGAAGAATCAGAAAAGAATGGTGTCCTCCATCACTTACAGAGGATCAGAAGTGTCACATAAATACCTGATACTGAGTTCTTAATGCACAAATTACACCAGATATATAAAGCTTTTTGAGATACCAAAATAACCGTGTAAAGTATAACCATTTATGGACTGTTTTTATTTGTGTCTTGACTACTTTCCTTTGTTTAAGCATATTAAAAAGGAAAAACAAACTCTTTTTGGTATGATGGCTTAATACAGTTCTGTTCTGACGACAAAAATGATCAAAACCCTGCAATTTTCAGCTCATCTGAATTATAGATTAAAAAACTCAGATGAATGAATAAAGATTTAGTATTACGCTTTCCCCAATATCTACTTTTCCCAAATACATTCCTGTCAGGACACAAGCTGGTCTCATTTATTTTAAACAGAAACAGAAGTTGCTTTTGTCTTTCTTTCCCTTTTCTTTTCTTCTTCCTTTTTTTTGAAATATCAGAACCAGAACACCCAGTGCTTCACTGTAAATCAAGTTTGATTTTACTGTCTTTATCTAGGTCGAATTTTTGTACCTTTTCAGCCTTGGCCTCTCTGTGGACTGTGAATGCCTACTTAGCTTAGACACAGAATTAAATCATTTCATTGCATAAAGTAACTATCATTCAGTAGGTTTCAGTCGTTTCCAGCTTGCACTGAATTTAAAACAGTGAGCCAGAAGACAAAATCATCCCTCTTTTTCCTAAATAAACAAATCCTTTTCATTCCAATTTAAACAAATCTATTCATTATTTACGCTTTGATATTTCAAAAAATCTTCCTGTGCTACCAATGCATGTAGCAGATTTGTACCTTACCATTATTTAAATCCACACTTTTTTTTTTTCTTTTTAAAAGACAAACCATTCTTAAGGAAATGCCATAGTATTACAAAGCAATGTAAATCTACTCAGATAGGCCAAAGCATTATTTATATATGAGGGACAGTTTATCATTCACAGCAGGACCCTTTCTGTCACCCTGGACTCTCTGAATGGCTACCAGTTTTGCAGCAATTTCTGTGACACACTTCAGTTAGAGAGAGTTACAAAGTTTGTGTCAAGATTAGTCAGTATTGCTCTAACTACAAAAAGAATTATTTTTAGTAAAACACATATGTGTGTACTAAACTGTAGGTGCACACTGAAGTCCTACTAAAGCCACCAGGATGTAATGACCTGCTCAAATTACTTTCTTGAAAAAAAACAGGGCTGGAAAAACTGTACCTCAGCAGTGTCTGATAACTGAAGTGATAAGAAATGTCTTCATACCTCCAAATGTGTCTGTTTACCAAAAATTCTAACTCTCTGCTAAGGGCTTCAAAAAAAGGAACTTCTGCATGAATTTTTCACTGTTTTGTATAGAATTTAAGGGAGAATTATATGTAGAATATTTGCTATTTAAATTTTGATGTGGTAGTCTTTCTTCTTTCCATTAATAAAGATATATTACTGCAATATTTTTGTAGAATGATCAGAAATAATTGATTTTATAATCAATTAACAGATGAAACCACCCTGCTTTTCATGCACATACTCTTTTTTCCCTATTAAGAAGGGGATTTTACAATCAGCTTCAGTTAATGTTTGAATCACTAAATTTAAATTTTGATGTGGTAGTCTTTCTTCTTTCCATTAATAAAGATATATTACTGCAATATTTTTGTAGAATGATCAGAAATAATTGATTTTATAATCAATTAACAGATGAAACCACCCTGCTTTTCATGCACATACTCTTTTTTCCCTATTAAGAAGGGGATTTTACAATCAGCTTCAGTTAATGTTTGAATCACTAAATGTTAGAGAGTCTGTTATTTCTATATTGTTTAATGAATAAAATTATTTTTAAAAACTATTTGGAGCATACATAAGGAGCAATTGTTCTATTATAGAAAATTAAAAACATACACAGTCAACAAATTAATCGACTGGGGAATTAGACAAGCATAAATCAGCAGCCCTAGCAGACCTTTGCCCAGTACTCAGGCTCAAAATGAGATCCTAAATAAAATAAGTCAAGGTGTCAGCTCAATACATTTTAGTCTTGGTTTCAACTGTAATTTTGCTCATATAGGGGTATGCCATGTATTCTGCTTTAACAAAGGATAAAGTCTTGATCACCACATGGTAGCTTCTTCCTTCAAATCAAATTCTCTTTTGAATACCTGTATAATACTTCTGTTCAGATTTCTTGTGTAAGGGAAATGTTTTTAATGAGCTGTGTAACTTACCTGCTATCGCCCTCTTCCCACTGCTTTAATTGCTCTTTTAGTGCTCTGTAGTTGGTCTGTAACATCTGCAGCCTCTCTTTGCATTTTTCATGGGCTGCTCTTAGCTCATCAGTTTCTTGAGTCTGTATAGAACCAGAAAAACAAAATTAGAGTTGGGCAAAATGTAAGAGACTTTCACACAGATCTCTTGTGTAACTTACCTGCTATCGCCCTCTTCCCACTGCTTTAATTGCTCTTTTAGTGCTCTGTAGTTGGTCTGTAACATCTGCAGCCTCTCTTTGCATTTTTCATGGGCTGCTCTTAGCTCATCAGTTTCTTGAGTCTGTATAGAACCAGAAAAACAAAATTAGAGTTGGGCAAAATGTAAGAGACTTTCACACAGATCACATGAAACAAAAGTTCTGTTTAAGTAAATATTAAGAGCCTCAGAAATCTAAATAGAAAGATCGGGAGTCACAATCCCTGAGGTTAAATTTTTCTTATTGCTACTTTGGCAAATTTTGCTAATTTGGCAAAATTTACTTAAATATTTTTTTCATGCTGCTGAGAAGTTTTAAAAAAATTTACTACCAAAATGTCAGTTTTCATCTCATGAATGCATTGGCCTAATACACCTAAAAATACATAGACTGAAAAAGGACTGTTGGCACTGTCTTTTCTTTCAAACTACTATTTTCTTTTTTTTTCCCCCCATGGAAAATTAATCTACGTATTTTTGAGGGAAACACTGGCCACACTGAGGTCCACATCATAAAAGCTCAATTTAAATGGCTTCAGGATTTCCTCTTATATTAATTTATTTCTGTAAATATATATAAACATGCAACACTCAAACTTTGTCCTCTAGTTATGTAACAAACAAGAAATAAAAACAAACTTTGCAATAGCTTTTATATAATCAAAACCATATGAAAAAATGTACTGTCTTTTTACAGAATGAAAAGTAAGATATACCTTGATTTATATTATAGGATAATGTCATACAAGTTTAAAAAGAGATTTTCTGAAGTGAAAATACTGTGCTCTGAAAAAAATGAACATTAAGAAGAGGACATTCCACAGTATAAAGCAAGTCAAATTCTGGCATACAGCTGTAAAGAATTCACTAGACATTGTCCTGTAGTAAAATTTGCCCTCAGTGCTTCATTTCCAGTTCAATGGGAGCTCTGCTTGTAGAGCAACTACAGAACATGTTCCTTAATCTCTAAGTAAATAACAATACTTCATTTGCATGCATTTACTGCTTATATGCAAGGAGAGCTTTTCAGCATTAGTCAATAAATAAGATACACCAATAGTCAGAGCTGTAAGCAATAAAAATGAAATCCCACTATAAAAACATGGCAAGGATGTCTACAGTAGTGCTAACTACAAAGTAACTAGACTAAGCTTGGCTTCTAAGATGTAGCCCAGCTTTCACGATGCATAAGCAAAGCTGAAAGATACGAGCTAAAATTTCAGATGCTACTATATATAAAATTCCAGAAGTTTTCTGGAAGTGACTCAGGCAACACACAAAGCAGATTTAGAAATACAAGCAGATACCAAAGTGACCTTACCATTAAACACTTTTCCAAAGTGGTGGGGTTTTTTTCTGAAACAACCTCTAAACCAGATACATTTATAAATTTAGAATTGCTTAAAAAGTACTTTTGACTGGTTTTAAGTAGCTCATCTAAACACTACAATTATATTAAAAACAATCACACAAATAGCAAGATGAATTTATGACAAAGGACATAGAGACTATTACCAAGCTTTGCTTGACACTACAACAGGAAATTTTTATAAGAATCCAATTATAGATGCTATGTTTTCAAAAGAAGTTCATGAGATCATTATTCTGTGATTGTTTGATACTGCTAGAGAAAACTGATCAAGTCTGGCAAGGTACTGGAAAATGATGTCTTCAGCATAAATCCTCAGAAGTTTATTAGTGTCAATGCCCTTTCAGAGATGCAACCAAGTGCAGAATTTGGCCTTTCCTATTTATGAATCTACATTTTTCATTATTGCTTACCTGTTCAATTATCCATACTGTTAGTTATTCCCTTCCCTTAGCAGTTGCTCTGCTCTCACAGAAATAGAAATTAGACAATTAACTGTCCAGAATCACTCTCTTTTATTGAATTATTAAGCATTTCAGAACTTGAAATTTACACTGTAATTTCCATAATCTCAGTTAGTTCCATCTCTCTCTGATTGAATTACATTATATTTTTTAATAATTAAACTGTCTTGTATACAGTTTTCTATATATTGACAGAAATGGAACAGAACAACCATCTCTAGCAGGGCCAGATCTCCAGGTTATTCTTCACCTCTCTACTGTCATTTTATAGTACTTCCCATGACATAATTAAAGACAAAAAGGCAAAGTCCAATCTGCAGGAGGAAGAACCCAACTGCCTGTGAAAAAAATGTCATTTTGCTATTTGCAGGCAGCCCAGACAAGCCAAAAGATTCTAATCACTACTTCAAAATTTTGTTGAAATTGACCTGTAACAATTTCTGTTACAGTAAAAATAGAACTAAAATGGAATTTAAAAAATATACTGATTCAATTCTTTGACTACTCTTCTTAGGCTGACAGGAAGTGAGGAACCTGACCATTACAAAAATAGTTTTTTCCACAAGTAGTTATGTGAAAAAGCCACAATATTAATGTATTTTCGGCATCTGAACACCATACATAGAAAAGGACTATATATGAAAGCTAAACTAAATATGTGTGCCCTCCCTCACATGAACAAGTATTAAGGTGGCTCTAAAGACTAATCTACATATTCTAGTTCTAATTCTCTCCAAAATTTTAGAACTTTAAACAAAAAGGATGAGAAAACTCAAAGCGAAGATCTCCTACTGCTTTTGAAAACTTTCCAATTAAAGCCAGGAAGATCTCCTCTAGGCTACACCAGGGATGACAGTTCTAGAAACATAATATGGGAGAAGAGAACATATTCTTAGTTCGTATCAAATATCTAACTCTCGGCAACCAAACTCCTATCTACTTCTTAAAGACCAACAGTAGATTGATGTACTTATGCTTTGGACCATTCGAAGTACCAGCTTGATAATTTGTTATTCAAAATCCATGAAATACTCTTTATTTATTTTGACATTCTCTTCCCTACACAAGGGTGCAATCAGGCATGCTCTGTTACTTTTTAGTATGTCCTGGAGTGCAGAAATTAAGCAGACTCTGTACCAAAACTATGGACTCTGTAAATTTACATGATTACCCTAGTTATATTAACAATAAAAACAGTAAGAGCCAACTTTCCTTGGCCAGAAATGAGTCAGCTGAGGAGAACTGGAAAATCCTGTGAATGAGACCTTACCCTATTCTGTTCCTTTGTAATACCAACTATTCCTGTTCCTGAAACCCCCCCAAATAAAGCTGTTCATCTTTTTTTTAATAGTTACCAACTTTGCAGAAGGACTGATGGATAAAGTCACAATTTCGTCTTCAGGATATGCATCATCAGTATGTTTACTGATAGAGAAAGCATTTGAGCAAGTATATTTCAAGTAATCATATAGTCAACACTTTGCTTCAGGAGGCAATAATGCAAGTGCCATTTTCAAAAATGTTGATCACATGCATTATTCTTTATTGGCAGCAATGCCTGAGAGGAGGCTAATATCAAGAAATCATACAATACCAATAGAATTATTCTGATATTAATGTTATGACAGCTGAGTTCACTGTTATGCTGGCAATAGCCTCATTGAATTCTGAATGTAGTACCACAACAGTGTTTAATATGTTGACCTGGGCCTCTACAGCTTCTTTTCAATCAGTTAAAGCATTCTGCAAAAGAAGCCAAGTAGGTTTCGTAGAGAAAGTGCAAGGAGTTCATATATTCAGTTTCAAGGGGAGTTATAAGACTTAGCCCTTAAAGACCTCATGGATTAACAGCTGTGATGAATAGAGATCCCGCACCTGCAACATAATAAAGCTGCACAGATTCCTAAATTATGCTTTTAAGATGAAATGGAAGAAATGACAAAGGCAGTATGGCGAAAGGTAAAAACTATGTTATGAGGTCATGCAGAGAGAATAACAATCCTTTCTCTTCTGTATCTGCTTAGAAAAATCAGAGTGCTTCTCTTCACTCCTCTTTCCAGAAGAAAACACAAAGAAATGTGGAACTTTCTATCATTTAAGACAACAACCATACACACTGATGTGTGAGCTTTGCTGCCAAGGGCAGAGCAGCTGTAGTCCACAGTGCCAGGATAATCTGTAGCATCAGTCTGGCAGGCCAACTAAGAGTAACAAACAGGAGGCCTGCCAAGGCCAGTTGTCAGGTAGAGCTGGTAGGACATGCCTTAGATTTCTCAACAGAGAGAAAAAACAGAACAAAATTAATCTTCTGACTCCCAGGAACAAGGAGCAAGATGGCCTGGAAGACTGAATTTGAAGTCTAAATCATCCTTCCTGTTCATATACTCTACGTGTGTTAAGACACTACATTAAACTCTCTCAAGTATACAAGGTGATGAACTTTTGCATTTGTGCTAAAATAATTCCCACTCACATTTTTTCTAAAGTTGACTTATCACATAAGAGTATCTTTTTGCATGAGGCAGAAGCTCAGGACTATGGTTTGTAGGGCTCCCCAAATTTTTTCACTTACCTGACATTTATCACAGCATGTTCAATATAACCAGGTCTGTCTTAGGCTACATATATGGAAAATACCCTTCAAATTCCATAACTCTGAACAAACATAAGCAACAAAAAAAAAAGGAGAAAAAAGGGAGGGGAAAAGGAGGAAGGGGAAAAGGAGGAAGGGGAAAAGGAGGAAGGGGAAAAGGAGGAAGGGGAAAAGGAGGAAGGGGAAAAGGAGGAAGGGGAAAAGGAGGAAGGGGAAAAGGAGGAAGGGGAAAAGGAGGAAGGGGAAAAGGAGGAAGGGGAAAAGGAGGAAGGGGAAAAGGAGGAGAGTACGAATTGTAAATGTTTAAGAAAATATGAGTCAGGTTTTGGGTTTTGCATTCTGAGGTGCAATTTGAAACCAATAGGTCATTCAAAAGATACTATTTTTGAAGTAAAAAACCAAACCAACAAAAATCTATAAAATGGGGACAAAATGGAAAATTGTAATACATGCTCAATTAAGCTTTTCTACCAAGGGTTGGGAGCAGGTGGGGAGGGGGTGTTTGTTGGGGATTTTTTACAGCATTTGTTAGAACAAGTTCTGAGTCATGACTTCTAAGAGTACAAGGGGTAAATCTGTTTCAAGTAATTGCTTCAGCGTTTTAAAACACTGGCTACACTGTACAAAAAAAAAACCCAACCAACTTTGTACTTTCTGCTTTGTTTTATTTCTATATGAGTACATGAATTTCTCAGACTATATATTCTCAGACGCAGATTTTGAAAATGTATTTAACAAGCACGTATTATTGATGACAGCTCAAATTAGGCTTCCATAGGACTGCAGGAGTACCAACACAAGATTCCTAGGAGTAAAGAAAAAAGGCAAACTAATGGAGAGTGCTCTCTTATGCTAACATACTTACAGTCCATAACGATATGTGCATTTCGCATTTTTAAAATGTCTGTTTATTTTGGTATATCTTTATCTATGCAAGCTTATAGCTAGAGGGTTTTTTATTTTTATTTTTTTAATGTTCACCTTTAGCTGTAGTGTCTTCTCTAAGTTTTCAATCTTCCTTTCAGCTATTTTAAGCTTCCTTAGCTCCTCTGACTCTCTAAAAGAGCTCTTTGGGGACAGAGACCTTGAACGTTTCACAGGTGGTTCCTGGAGAATAAAACAAGGACATGGTTGAACTAGTTGGAACACCAGATTATGAAAGACATGCAGAATTAAAGAAGAAGTAATTTTGAATACTAATAATGAATTATAAAAAAAAAAAAAATCTGCATGGAATACCAGAGAAATAACAAGCAGAATTACCACAGCGCTACCACTAAAGGTTTCTCTGTGACTCGTTAATGAGAATATTCATTTACATTTACATTGTTTCTTTCAGAATAATGATGTCCCATTAGGGAAGACTAAAGGGTTATAGACTCAGAAATGCAAGAAACCTCATTACAAAGGAGGGGATAGAGGCTGGTCTAATTGCTCTATAAGGGTCCAAGGTTACACTTGATAGGACAACCAGAAACAAGAGGGAAAGGATTTTTTTCCCTTTGAAATAGTTTAACACACTGTGAAGTTGAAGGAACAATATGCTTGAGGAATATAAATACAACAGACAGTAGATCTTATACCATAATGACCATATGGTCATTAACTATAATGTGACTAACTAGAGACAAGAATATGTGTTTATATTATGTACAGCTTCATATAGCAATCTGGAGAAAGAATATGAGAAAGTAACACTTAAACTGGGCAGCTTTCTTGTTCATTCTATGTCATATGTCCTTATGGCAAAGAAAGAAAGACCTCATCAAATTAGACTTTCTGATTTTCTGAATAACTTTGGTTAAGGACAGAGAAATACTAACACACACACACAATACCGATAAGGTAAAATGCTATTATGTAAATACATAAAGTCAAACAAAAACTTAAAATGAATTGTGATTATAGTTGTTGCATGATGCCATTTTCACTCTAAAATTACTGATTTACAACAAAAGGAATTCAGGATAAAGTCTTCTTGAATACTATATAATTCAACACTTTTACCATTCCATTAAATTAATTTAATATTAAAGAGAATCTTCATGAGCAACTGGCTTTTTTTTCTTTGACCATTACCTTCCAGTATTACATATTTACAAGACACTGTATACCACACTTTCACTTTAAATCATATGGATTTCCAAAAAGGAGAAAAAACATATCATGAAATATCAGAAAATAAAATATCACATATTTAAGAATTTAAATATTGCCAAGGTGTTTTTGTCATTTGGTTTTGGGTTTCTTCTGCTTCTGAAATGTGCCTGAATGAGATGGGGGGAAAAAAACCAAACCACCCAAACCAAAACTAACATCTGAAAAGAATTTTAGTACATTTAAAATCTGAATGGTAAATGGACATATTTTGTATATGCTGAAGTTGAATCCTGTCAGTTCCTTTATATAAGAGAAGAAACTAGAAGAAAGTTTTAATGAACATTTAAAACACTATTTCCAAATTTATGGTTTTATATTGTCAGTATAGCATTGTACTGACTAAGAGTAGATCTCTTTGAAATAGTAAGATTACTGATTAACTTTTTTTCCCAATAATTCTGGTAGAGATATCCAAAAGTTTACTTCAGTTAGTAGATGCTGATATTAATCAGTAAAGATTTTAACATTGCACAAAACGAAATTGATCCCTTTCAGGTGTCTGAAGCAGAACATCCCAAGACCAACATATCAAAAAAACTACTCATCTTCAAAGTCCCAGATTTCTTGAATAAAACCAAGATCTTAAATAAAACTCCTATCTTCCACATTTCCTAATTATTGCATACCCATACTAATTTTTCCTAAAAATCCAGAATGCATTATTTTTCAAGAAACGTTTCCTAGTTAAACTTTATGTTTCTATACAGAAGATTTGGAAAATATATGATTTCTCTGAAAAGGTCAAAGCGCTCCATTTGTTGCCAAAGAGAACGACAACAAAGGAAAACAAGTGGACCAACCACCACCAGACTGCTAAGAATAACTAGGTAGAAAGACTCTAAGAAGGAATGGAGAAAAGAGAAAAAAATACAGAAAAATGTAAAATTCATAGTCTTGCTCCTTTAATCAAAGGTGATCAGATACAAGCAGACAACAGTTTTTCTTTTTTTATATATATACACACACACACACACACACACACACAAACTTTACATATAGCTACCTGGGATTGCACTGTGAATCTTTTTCACAGGGCCAAGGTATGGAAAAAAATAGAGAAAAATTCTAACTACTCATGGACACAAAAATAATTCCCTGTGAGAACAGGTGGGATTGGTGATGTGCATTAAGAAACAGTATTTTGTTTTAATATGTTTTTACCTGTTTAGTGATCAGACTAGAGGTCTGTGGAGAGGAGCTGGGTCTGGGCTTTACAGCTGCACATAGGTAGTTCGAAGGCAATCTTTGCTAAGAAGGCAAACAGTTTAATTTTCCTACCAAGACAGAAGAGACTGTGTAGTAAAATACACTGTAATTTGATTGCCTGGGGCAGCTGCAAAACTCAATTTGGAAGATGGCATCTGTAATACCCTTCTCATAACTGCAAACTTTGCTGCTGCTGCTGCTTCCAGGTTTAAGCATTTAATTTTTAATTCAGTCCTCAAATTCTACAGTAAATTTAAACATACCTGTATTAAATATATACACAAATTGTAATGTTTTAAACATTTCCTAAATGTTTAGGAGTAAGAAAAAGTCCAGTTTTATAAGCAAAGAATGTTAATCCAAGTCAGTAAAGGGTAACAACAGAAGATTTTTCATCAAATGATCCTAAAGCATGTTTACAAAAGACTAAGCCAAATAGCAGAAAACCAGAAATAAACAGGTTTTGTAATATTAATAGGTATAAAACTTTGTGACAGAAAATTTAATGTAAAGAAAAAGTTGGTAAGTGGATGTGACACCCATTAACTGTTAACGGAGGTACAGGAAGCAGAAAAAGAAAAGATGCCTCTTTCTAAACAACCTTCTGTTACCGGTCTGCACCATGAAAGACACCATGGGATGAAACTGGAAATAGTCACATTCTTGAATTCAACAGGTTTTGTGTTGGATGAAGTCCCAAAACAAGTTCAAAAAAAAAAAAACAAAAACAAAAAAACAACCAAGGGAAGCTGGAACTCTTACTGAAATGTCTTAGAGAACTGTTCTGCACACACAGATCAATGTCTGCCAGCATACAGCACTGCAGACAGTGAGCAGAAATCTTAATGTTTTTTATCAGTTGAAGAAACAGAAACATTGTTGAAGCTGAACCAGAGGCTGACAAGATACAGGTGGGTTTTTTTGGAGAGGAGAAATGGCAAATTCTTGATTCACTATGTTTCAGCGGGAACTTTATCAGTTCTGCAAGTTAACTCATGCCTTTTAATATCTTGACATTATAGACTTAGAAGAATGCTATAGAATGTGTATCAATAAAAGGCAATTATAACTCCCATGCATCATACAATGGGAAAGCTTAGCTATAAGAAAAACAAGGGCAGTGTTACTGAATCGGCCAGCAGACATACAGATGGCAGTTCAATTAGGTAACAGAAATCATACACGGCTCACAAAGTTACACAGTTTAAGCTCCAAAAAGAGCTCTAGGAAGGTCAAGCAACTGACTCTTAAGTCGTCATACAAAACGGCACTCAGCTGTACCACTTTCCACAGAGACAGGACTACAAGGGTTACAGTTGCCTCTAAGTACAGACTTAACAGTATCAAGAAAAATGACACCACACATGCACATTTAACAAAGGTTTTAAGCACTGCATCATCTGTCTCGCAGAGTAAGTTGTCTCTATTACTCTGCATGGCTGTAGGCAAGGGATGTGAATTTCTGCAATTCACAAAACAACACTAGCCTATGGATGTATATATACCATTGCATTCTGCAGAACCAAACACAGGTGCAAGCATACAGTCATGTGGCCACGCACCCCAGTTTATCACACTAGTGGCAAGTTTCTGTTTTGTCCCAGGCCCCTCTTTTTAACACCTTTCCAATTATCTCTTCTTTCAAAAATCTTTGGCTTTTTAGAGCAGAAAGTAATCAAAGCAGTGTCATTCTGATCAGAAGTGATTCCATGCTTATTTGTGCTTTGTATCCTGAGAATGCACATAAGGGGGGATGAAGGGTTAACGCGACAGAGTCTTTGTAAAGCCAAAAGGATCACCATTGTAAAACAAGAACTGTATATCCAACATATTCTTCCTGTCAAATCATGCGCTAATAACTTCTGTCATGAATACTTTTGTCATAGAAGACTGAACAAGGTAATGGGAAGATATTTCACTGCAAGGGAAAATCAGTAAAGACAGCAGTAGTACCTTTTCTACTTTATATGTATATTTTGTGATCCTAGAGCCAGAATGTTTGTACAATTTTCCTTACTGTCTTGCCTAAATACAAAGGATTTGTAGCCTGTCAATTCAGTTCCCAAAAGTTTTAATAGAGACCGCGTGCAGATATGAAAAAGTGCACATATCAAACAACCCTGAGTATTGAAAGAGCATGACTAGGATCTACATTATCAAAACAGGAAAAGATTCTCTACAATAGGATTTAAAAGTTTGTATTTAGTTTTACTTAATGGAGGTAATTGCTTTACTCCTGACACAGCGATCAGTTCATACCAAACACAGTACTCTCATTTACATTATACTGAAGAAACAAGAAATGACATTGTGGTAGGTTAACCTTGGCAAAGGGTCAAACACCCACCCAACTGCTCACTCACTCTCCTTCCTCACCAGGACAGGGGGAGAAAATAGGATGGAAAAGATTGTGGGTTGAGACAAAGAAATGGAGATTGCTTACCATTCACCGTCATGGGCAGACTCGACTTGGGGAAAATTAATTTAAGTTTTTGCCACTTAAAATAGATTTGGGTAGTGAGAAATGAAGAAAATATCAAAACAACACCTTCTCCCCCACCCTGCTTCCCAGGCTCAACTTCAGTCCTTCATTCCTGACTCCTCTACCTCCTGCTGAGCAGTGTGGGGGGGATGGGGAATGAGAGGCGAGTTACAGTCAGTCCATAACAGCTCCTCTTGTCCACTCTTTCCTCCTCACACTGTTCCCCTGCTCCAGCGTGGGGCCTCTCCACAGGCTGGAGTCCTTCAGGGTAAACCGGCTCCAGAGTGGGTCCTCCATGGGCCGCAGTTCCTGCCAGAAGAACCTGTTCCCAGTGTGGACTCCTCTCCACACGCTGTGGTTTCTGTGAGGGAATATCCATCTGCTTTGGTGTGTGCTCCTCCACAAGCTGTAGTGTGGACATTGCTCCATGGTGGCCCTCTCCATGGGCTGCAGGGAAATACCTGCTCCAGCACCTGGAGCACCTTCTCCCTCTCCTCCTTCTCTGACCTTGGTGTTTGCAGGGCTGTTTTGCACCTTCTATTCTTCACTCTATGCTGCCTGTGCAGCATTTTGTCCTTTCTTAAACACATTTTCACAGAGGCGCCACCACATGCCCCTAAACAAATGTTCTAAAATATGTCTTTTCCCAAAAATAGCATACAGTGCAGGATATTGAGAAAGAATAAGTCATACAGTTTTCAAAGGAAATATTATGAGATACCAAATGTGGGAAAACCAGATTTCTAAGAAAGCAGAACATGATGGTCCACCCTTGTAGACTATTTATACCACACAGAAGCATGTTCCTATTTGTTTCCTTGCTACAGAAATCTCTTCCAAGTTTCTCATATTCTAGACAATCACAATAAAAAAAATTTTTTTAGATGAGGAAGAGGCTGAACACACTGAAAAACATTATGACTGGCTAATTTAATAAATCAATTTAAGCTGCAGAATTATTTACATATCTATTTCATTAGCATACTTTATAGCTGTTACTGTTACCTGGTGCCTAATTTAACAGCAAGTCATCATGAAAGAGGCAGTCCAGCATTAAACACAGAAAAAAAAAGTCGTAAGTATAAACTTCAAAAGGACATTGTTGTCATTCTTCGTAGAAAAAATACTACATCATACTTTAAAAATCAAGAATTTGGAAAAAAACAATCTTTTTGATTTATAAAATCATAATAATAACCATTTATTTTTCTCTCATTTTCCTTCCAGGGAAAGATGGTCATTCTGATAAACATCACAAAATACCTGATAAATATTCATTTTAACAAACTTATAAAGAGTTTATCCTTCAAATATTTCATTTAATTAAGAGTCCCTTATTCAGTATTTAATAAGGTAAAACCTTCTATTCCCAACAGCTATTTTAACAAATCTTTGGCATATAACACAATAACATTCAAACAAGCTTCCAGAATTATAAGCAGCATCAACAGATATTAAAATTATTACCTGGACCCTTGAGCAAAAATGTTTGTCTTTACCAGCCTGACTTAGACACAAATACACAAGACAATAAAACTATCCTACCTCATGCTTTCTTCCAGTCCTTATATTGTTGCTTTCCAGAGTATCTGTAGTGTAAAAATTATGCTCTGCTAGGTTAAGACTTGCTTTTTTCAATTTTTTCTGTAAAAGCTCAATTTCAGATTTTTGCATTGTAATAATGCACTCTAGCTCACTTAAAGGCGGCTGTTGAAATACCTAGAAAATTATAGCACAGGTATATTACATTAGTAAAAGTAAATCAGAAGCATAACAAACCATTTAGATAAAACTGCCCAGAGAAACACAACATCACTGATATTACTGGAACATGTGAGTGCTGTAAATAATTCTGCTTTTGTAAATGACTCATGAATCCATAATCAAAACCAGACCCCAAAGTGTTAACTAAACTTTTTCACACCACCACCACATTTTCCAAATCCAAATTTATAGTCTTAACAATGGTTGTTTTATACAGATGTTTCTTGTGCAGCAACTTATTCTACTATGGTATTTTGTATCTCACACACTGTCAAAATTTCTTGACAAAATATTTTACCTCCTAGACTAGTGAAATTTCAAGTTGGTAAGTATCACTGGCCTATCAAACATGGGGAAAAAAAACTTAACTGCATATTCTGTCAATAAAGATATTCTTAGTTAAAAATTGCCTCAGAAAAGTACCTCTTCAATGTAAATCTACAGTATGTATCCACAACGTCCATAAACTCAGACAGCACAAATGTTGTGGTCAAGCTGAAGACTTACAGAAAAAAATATACGGTAATTCTAGGTCACAGTGTTACTCATGGCAGCTATGTCATTTCACGAAGCCATTGAATTCCAGGACCCTTCCCAGCTATCAATCCATTCACAGCAATTCCTTGGCACAATGCAACACTGCTGCGCGCTGCTCACCTTGGCCCTGTTCCAAAACTTGTTCAGACCAAAACACATTTTCAGTGGTACCAGCTCTCTTTAAGTCATATCCCCAATGTCCAATAGTGAACTCTTGTGTACACATGACCAAGAGCAGTTAAGTTACCATGGCTTGATAAATTACTCCTTGTCAGTTGAGTTTTCATTAACCGCCTGTGATCACACCCCACTGCGCTACAACCACAAGGCAATACATTGTTAGCTTAACATAAGCAACAGCAATACGCCTGTTGTGGCAGTCTATGGCAATCACAAAGTGAAATGCTTTAGCTCAAACCTCCTCCACAGTGCTTTAAGGCTGGGGACAGACATTCACCTTGCAACAGCTGTGCCAGACAAAGATAATATAATTCCCAGATGGTCAACGCATCCAGGCAGCTGCAGGTTAGCACCCCAACACTATTGCTGAAAGAAGGGATGGTGCAAACCCCCTCCCTAATTGATTGCATAAATAAAGGGCAGGTTAATTTAAAAAGTCAATGCAAGTGGCTTGGGCTGACCCGGCTGACCTTGTATTGCACTGATTAGAGCAAACTCATGAAACCCCTATTGCCAGCGGTGTGCTCTGACAGCAATGACAAGCAGCTAGGAAACAGTAAAGTCTTCAATCAGCAAAGCTTGATCCAGAAGACAACTTTCTCAAGACTGACTAAAAGTTTTATTTTACACATACTTTCCCTATTTAGCAAATTTCTGACAGCCTGACTTGCTCGCAACTGTTTGAGCATATTCTTAAGACAAACATTCATTTCAACAGAGAAGAAAGAATTTGGTACAATTATCACTTGTTCCTACTATCTCAATTAGTGGTATGCCCCAAGTAAAACAGATCAGGTATACTGACATCAGAAAAGGCAGTGTAAAAAAGGTTAAGCAAACCAAAAAATCTCCAAATTCATGCCAGTCAAGAAATGGGATGGTCCAAAGTTGATTAAAATCAAGCAAGCAAACACCCTAGTAAGCTTAGTATTTGTCAGAAAGAGATTAATGGGCATAGCCATTTTATTTCTTTATTTCTATGCATAATATGAAGCTTTTTATAAAGTGTACTATAAACTCACACTTTCTACAAATAAATCCCAAATTAGAAATACCAAGCATTTATTTCAGAAAAAGCACAACTCGGCATACAGCAAACAAGCACAGGAAAGTTGTCAGAGAGTAAAACTTGCCCATGCTTTTGCTGACTATTTCTTAAACAATTTCTGTTGCTCATTTTGCATAATTTAGGCCATATGTAGTTGCAAACAGATGTCATTTCTACCTATGATGAGCAAAAGGCCAGTTTATAACTAAAAGAAAACTCTAAACTGAGGAAAAAAAAGGAAAATAGAAAAATGAAGAGACAAGCCATGCATTGAAAAGAACATTTAAAAGAAAACTGGGCTTTTTGTTCATTTGACCAAAACCTTAGCACTATATAAAAAGGAAAAAAAAACCAAACAAAACCTAGAAGTCAGAAACAGTGCCAGTACATAAGGGAAATGTAGTTATATTTAAGTTATATAATTTTTTTTTTACTTGAACTTTATACTTTATTATTAAGAAAGATAAATACATCTACCAACTTGTCCCATTTTACTGATTTCTCAGCTGCATGTAAAAGACTTCTACATGTAACATAAGTTGTACAATTACATTAATAACTAAAAGAAGAATCAACAGCTTCAATCTGTTAAAATCACTTTAATTCATATTACCGTTACTTTAAAAAGTCTACAATTGTTAAATGTTCATGACTTTTAAACCATGAGAATTACACAAATATAGCTAACAATTAACTTCTTACTGTATCTCTACTTTTTAACTTCTTCTTTCAAAAGTGAAATGCAGAGTGTTTTGAAATGTAAATCCATTTAAGAGTCACAGAATATATCAAATCCTTGCTCCTCTATGTCAATGAAGTTCTGCTACTGACTTTAATAGGACCAATATATGAACAGTGTTCTTCATTTGTTTTGGGTTTTTTTCCTTACTCTTTTCTTCTCCCAAAATAGATCTCTAGAAATTACCATGCAGTGATACTTATTTCAAATTAAAATACTGTAAAGGCACAGTTTCTAATAAAACTCTTACAACAGTCTCTGTGCACATGCATACACACACATTTTTCTTGGAAAACTAAACCAAACAAAACCAGTCTTTGATCTTAACTTATACCTGCAAAATGCCTATGTTTTTACCCTTAAAATATTCAGCAGATCACTGTTACCAATACAGAACTTGTCATATAATTTGGGTCTACGATATCCTCAAAACCTGCTCAATTTTTTAAGTATGCATGTGAAGTTTCTTCAGTTTCAGGAATTCTAAGAACCCAGATGTAACCTAAAGAGATCCATTTCAAAATTGAGGTTTTGCTTATCAATCGGCTCCAGTTTAAGAAGAGCTGGGTATCATTTTCTCTTAAATTTAACATATCCTTCACTATTTGATAAATATTCTTCTACATTTCCTAGCCTAGAAGACTTTGTTTACTCAAATATCAAGAGAATTTTTAAACCTGAATTTTTCAGGCATGAAAAGAGATCTTCCAAAGACAGAAAGCTGGATGAAATTTCTCTCTCTGGTCTTTTGTTTCACATTCATGTCTATTTAGCTTCATATTACTACACTTTTATGTTCCAGGTATCCTTGGTTAAGAGCAAAAAAATCACCAAAACCAAATTATTTAGTGAAAAGATTTGTCTATTATGAGAACCTCAATTCATTCTGTATAAAACATGACTCTACGAACAACCCAGAGTTCCAAGATTTATGCATGAAGAAAGAACTGCAATTTCATCAGATCCTTGGAAAGAAATGTGATCTTTTATTGGCTTTTCACTTTCTAGCTTTTTATCTGAACTCTTATTTGTAACCTAAGAACTAAGGGAACTATTACAATTAGTAAGACCAAAATGGCAAATAATTTGGACTATAACGGAGCTCTGATTTAAAAATCCTAACATTATTGGAAAAAAAGCACAATATTGTGTTTCAAGACTGCAAAAAACATTCAACATCCAAGCTCTGTATGAAGATTGTAGTCCAGTTTCACAGTAAAGATCAGAAATCTGCAATCCAGGAAAATAAAAACAAGTTACATGCTAAGAGGCAGCACCAGGTTCTTCCACAGCTTCTGTCTCAGAATTCTCATTGTAGATCTTTGATCTTACAAACTGAAATAGTAACTCACCTGAACAAAGAGTTCCATGAAGGTTTACTTCCTAAAGTCTACTCTGAATCCTATATCTAAAACAAAAATTCCCATGAGACGATCATTTCAGTGTACACATAATGTTGACCGTCTTCACAGTCTATCCATCTACATGTTGAGTGCAGCAAATGAAGGCTTTCTCTCAGGTTTAAGCATCTTAGATTAGATTCTACTTGCATTACAAAGTCTAGCTTAACAGAATCATGGTTTCTTCCTTCACTTAGCAAAATCAGTTTATAGCATATGCTATTTTATCACAACAGATACATATTTTTGTCATACTGAAACTCAATTTAACATGCAAAACATATATTCCAAATAAATGTCACAGGCTTATTAATGTTTTAAACAACAAACACAATCAAGAAAGTGTTTATTTCTACCAAGCAGATCTCTCACTCCTCTTACGCTTACATGTCTTTTCAAAGAAAGACACAGCTGATGTTTTCTGGACGCATTAATCAATATGAAGCATAAGCACCCATCTTTGCCACAAAGCTGTACCACTAGGGGAGCTATCCACACTGTACTTAGGGAAGGGAATCCAATGCCACCTTTTCAGTGCCACTGTTGTCAGAGATCACAAACAGTACCAAACAACATGGAGAAAATACAGCTATGCTCCACCATACTTCTATTCTGCATGACTTTCCTGAACCGGCAAAAGAGAGCAGGTGTCAAGGGAACGGATACCTAAGAGCTTCAGAACTAATAACACAGCCTTATGTGTACTCCTGCTCCCCCTCAACTTCCTCAGCACAAAGCTGTGCTACCACGAACTGCACAGGACCAAAACCACCAGCTAGGTGGAGACAGAAAAAGCCTGCAGAGTCTTTCTGTAAGCAGATGAAAGCTTACTCTGCTTCAACCACAAACTGGCCAATAGGCACACAGTGCCTCAGTAAAAGCTAAAATATCTTTTCTCTCAGCCACACAACAGAATTTACACACATAGCTCAGACTAGAGGAAGCGTGCACACCTTTACCAGAATATCTGAGCTAGGAAACAGCATTTTTGACCTACGGCAACCAACTGGCCCATGACCCATACCCCGAAGTTTTCTTTCAGTCAAACTCCATGAATACAGTGCCATATGCCACAAAAAGCCATGATGCAGGAAACGTCCAGAAGCAGTTTATAAATGAGAAATAAGAATCACTTCCCAGGTTTCCTCTTATTCTGTTACTGAGTCAGCTAGCTGGGCAGCTAAGTCAGAGGCAATGCTCACCTCAGCATCCTTTGCAAATTCCTTTTTAAAGCTTGGAAATCCAATTGCCACAGCCTCATCTCTATTTACTGCACATACTTCCAGTATGGGCACCAGTAACGAACTGTTGAAGAGCAACTTACCCAGCCTGGACCTTGATCTCATGTGTCCCCATGAGTTCCCAAAAGCGGCTAAAAGTCAGTGAAAGGGTTTCCACCATCCATCCACCCTCATAACATTTATGTTTGGCATCTTCCAAGATCCACATGATTTGTATCATATGAAAAAGAGCACTCTGATCATTTAATAGAAAAGAACAGGGAGGGGAAAAAAGGATGCAATCCCTTTCTGAAGACCATGTGGCCACCACATCAGAAAGATTCCCCAAACCAGGTATGAAGGTGCACAAGTCCGTGGGACCCAATGAGATCCATCCACGGGTCCTGAAGGAATGGGCGGATGAAGTTGCTAAGCCACTATCCATCGTATTTGAGAAGTCGTGGCACTCCCATGAAGTTCCCACTGACTGGAAAAGGGGAAACATAACCCTCATTTTTAAAAAGGGAAAAAAGGAAGACCCGGGGAACTACAGGCCAGTCCATCTCACCTCTGTGCCTGGGAAGATCATGGAACAGATCCTCCTGGAAGCTATGCTAAGGCACATGGAGGACAGGCAGGTGATTCGAGATAGCCAGCATGGCTTCACCAAGGGCAAGTCCTGCCTGACTAACCTAGTGGCCTTCTATGATGGAGTGACTACATCAGTGGACACGGGAAGGGCTACAGATG
>NW_008794774.1:5783027-5800527 GCF_000699145.1 Aptenodytes forsteri | reverse complement strand
GTCAGGAATTAGTTTCAGTAACTGAAATTATCCCAATCTATAAAACAAAATTTACAGCAGCACACTTTGAACAGGATATCTGCCTCTTGTTATGCTGTATCATTAACAAGAAATAGAAAACTAAACCACAAAAGTGGACTTTAAATATTCATATTGCAATATTAAGTATACTGGACAAAATCTAGAACCACTAAAATAAATGAGTTACCCTCTCCAACTACTTTTTTACCATTTATATTTCAATCAAAATCAGTATTTTAAAGACTGTACTATATAAGCCTAATAAACTGAAATCACTGAAATACTGATGTTAGAAAACCAGTAAGTCACACTTTGATAATAAGACTTGAATGATTTTTGCATGGAAACAACGGATGCAGTTTTTCTTGAAACATTTTATTTATGTTTTTCTCATATAAATCTTTCTAAACTCAAATTTTTATTCTAGTTACAAATCTGCATTTTCTTTTTCTAATAAGCTTAAGTTACATCCATGTGCGATTTCTTTGTTTTACTGGTATTTTCTATTCTGACTGCTTTTAAAAACTTCATGAGAAGTTAAGATACTGTTATAAAAGTGCAAGTGAATTCTGTATTGGGTAGAATGCACATACCTGTCAGATGCTACAGTTACAAATAAAAACATTTAAATGTCTGTTAATTACTGTTCTTTGATCAGATATCATCTCTTAATACTGTCTTTGATGTCTACACACATTTGACAAGCAGGAGTCAAGACAGAAATGACTGCCTCAGTTCAGTAAACATATTTAAATACTTGCCATTCACATGAGTAATAGTTATGGTATACTAACTGTATGACTAAATGTATGGTATACATCTCAGAGCTAAAAATTAACACCAATAATGAAACAGAACCAAAACAACAATTACATGAGATGAAATTAATCAAATCCCACAGCCTTGTGTTTTGAAAACCATTTAAAATGTTTTTGTTCTGTTCTTTTTTACTGTGCAGTGTGAGCATAGCTATAACTAAAGTCTTCCAAATTCCAAGATGCCTAATCTCGCTGACCAGAGAGAAGGTATGTGAGAGCTGCTGAATGCACACATACTAAGATTTAAATAGAAATTTACTGTAAAGCAGATTCAAATACTTCATCGCATACATTACCAGAATAGTCAAAATAAAATCAACCAAAAGTTTGCCCTCACCTACACAAGTGCCACACTGACTAGAATAAGATTACATTAAAAAAAGGCATATTTTACCCTTAATGAAAGAAAACTGAGATATTCTTGCTAATAAAGCTAATAATATGAAGTTCATTTTTGCCTGACTACAATGTGATTTCAACAGCAAGAAAAGTTCAAATCCAGGAAAAAGTATGTGCTAACATATGCAACACTGATGTATAATCTTCCTGGCTAGTGAAATCCTGAAGAAGATCTATTAATGCTGTCTACAGACTGTTAGCATGTCCCACAGGACGAACTTTCAGCAAGGCATGAATCTGAACATGCTCAAGAAATCAGTACTTTACAGCAGAAATACAACTGTCATTTAAACCAACTTCTTTTTTTTATGAAGGATTGTTTTAAAAAATGGTAATAGGGAAAACTAGTAGATGCCTACATTGCTTTGGTGTCCTGTTAATCAAGCCTCTATTCCAAATCCATCCTGTTCTACTGATGTTGTAGTCAAGAGACAGCAAAATGATTAGGAGGTTCTCTTAATCACGTTTAACTTCAGAACTTCAGAAAGAATTCTGATTATCTAACAGGTAACAGAAATAATGATGGGTAATCACTATTTTCCCCTGCAGAAACCTCAGCTGTGAAACCACACAATAATCATTACCTTTCTAACACTTATGCAAGACAGTAAAGTTGGTAATGGGAAATTCAGCTGTCATCAAAATGCAGCCAACAATGAGCATTATGACAGATTCCCAAAAGGCATACTCCAGCCTTTCAACCAGAGCAAGACTGCATGTCAACAAAATTTCGGATATTTGCTATAGCAGAATGGAAGAATATTAGTCAAGAGAAAATATTAAGCATGTTAAGCACATAAGCACATACTGCTTAACATCTTGGTTCTCCTACAAACCTAGCAACTATGGATGCTACCTATACACATTTCCTTCCCTATGAGGCTGCTTCAGTTAACACTAATCATTTGTCCCATCACAGCCTGGTTTAAGATTAATTTACTGAAAAATGAAGGTTCATACACTGCATTTAGCTTAATATATTACATTCGTTATGATAAGTTGTCTGCTTTTGCATTTCTGCTTTTTACCATGTCTTCTCCACTAGCATTGGTAAGTATCTGACTGAGCTTGTGACAGATCACATAAATGTTCAACAGATATATTTCTGCAGAAGATAAGACTGAACCTACGTTCACTAACAAAACAGCAAATTCTCTGAAGAGTCATGACAAGTACACTTCTTCAAATACACTGGGAACAGGGAGAGTGCCACAGACTTTAAAAGGCTGAGATAGGATCAAAATGGAAACATAGCAGAAGGCCAACAGAAGGCCACAGGAAAGTAATTATTTGCACCCATGTTCACCATTAAGTAATTTAGGACTGCTTCATATTTGGATCCTAATTTATATGGAGCACACTGGTTAATGTACTTCAAGATCAGACTCCACTAGAAGGAGACATAGAATAGATCAACAAAAGAAATCGTAACAATTCACCCACACTGGTTGTGATTCATTTAAAACATCCAAAGGAAATAAAGTATAAAATTGAATCACGAATTTTAAATTGTCACTAGTTTCTAAAATAGTCTTACTTTCAACCTCAGAAATTTCCTAAAGTTCTTCTAAGAAGTAAACAAAATTGATTCTAGTGAAATCGTCTACTTGGATTTGAAACGTATTTCAGCAAAGCTCCACACTAGGAGCTCTTAAAGAAACCCAACTGCTGTATTTTAAGGGGAGAAAAAAATCTTACAGTTAAAGAATTGCTTTAATTACGAGAAATAAATGATAACAATAAATGCTTAATTTACTCAGTGAGAAAGAGTCACCGGTGGTGTCCCACATGTTCAAAAAATATAGAAAAGTAGGAGGTCAGTGTAGTAACAAAATTTTCTAATACTTCTAAGCTATTCAGGATAATAAAGACAAAAGCCAATGCCAAATATTTGCACCAGATCCACATGGGATACAGCATGACGGTAAATAAACTGTCACACAATATGCAGGTTAGACAATATAGGTGTTCTACATGGAGGAAAGCATTCTAAAATCACTTCACAAAGACAACAAAGGCCTCCTTAACCTCAGGAAATATAACCCATAGATATAATAAAAGCTTTTATGATTAAAAAATTGCATAGTCTGACAAAATAAACTGCAAAAAACTCTTCAGAGCAATACAAGATGATGAAAGCAGAATGATGTATCCAGAAATACAATCTGAGCATTCAAAAACCATGATCCAAAGCTGTGTTTAGAGCAGAAACAGCTTGAGACTAATTTTATATTTATAACTTGTAAAAAAATCCACCAAAGCCTTCTAAAAGAAAAAACCCAATTATTTCTAAGATTCAGAAAAAGGTCAAGAATGTATCAAGAGGTAAACACCCCACAAGAAAGACTTAAAAGAATGTGTTTTATCATTTGTGAAACAAAATTATGAAATCATTAGATTAAGGGGAACTTTAAAAACCATACAAAATACAGATTAAGAATCTTATGATAAACACTTAAGTAAGAATCTGGATAAAGTTAGAACATTAACTCTGCAATGACCATCATCAACACATCCAGGAGATACTGCATTCTGTGATTTTTCTGTTTTACAGCAGATTACTACTTAAACAAATTTCAAGGAATTAAACACCATGGGTTTTTTTTAATATTCAACCTCCTTTGGGCTCATGAATATAATCCTTGATTACAGATCTACCTTACCTACTCACGCTAAGTGAAGTTTTGCATTTAACGGGCATTATCACCTTAACTATTTTCCCTTCTCTGCTTAATCAAGGGAAAGAATGCTAGTAAAACTGAAATGCATAAGCACATCTCATTGACAAATCTATGGAAGAAACTAAGCAACAGATTTTACAAAACCATTGTGGGTAGATCATTTCACAGCCTTTCAAACTCACTTTAAGACATAAATTAGCCTTTGGAAAATATCAGGGGTATAAGTGTAAGGTCTGGCACACTTGTAAATTTGGAGGCCTGTTAGTGAGAGTTACGGTTTTATTATAAGAGTTCTAAATGGCAACATTAAAGCCAAATATTTCTCCCCACCATAATACTTTCTTTAGATCTATGATCTAAAGTTTAGTTGCGTGGTCAGGAACAATGAAACAAATCAGGACCAATACATTTCATTTCCACAGAGGAAATGCAGAAACGTCACAATTTTTTCTACGAATTTGTTTCCAGGAACAAAATCACTTTGGTTTTATTTTTACTTTCGGTGCCTTTGTTTAGAGAATATAAATAAGAGTCTTGCTGAATACTGATACCATTTCTCAGGTTTTTTGCCAGGAGAGATTTAATTGTGAAGTACCTTCTATTAGCAATAGCAGAAATAGTTACACTACTGCAGCAGCATAATTGCACAGTTTTTCTTTAAAAAAAACCCTGCAATTTCCTTTAAAACTGTCAGGTACAGAAGCTTAATTTAAAACAAGAAGAAACAACTTTTATTATTCTAGAAGTGGACTCACCTGTACTTCACATTTTGGAGAAGAATTCTCATGTAATGCATTTAAAGCATCATGAGCCTTCTGAAGTTGCTCTTGTAGCTGACAAATCTTTTGATCTTTTCTAAGCAACTGATCCTGAAGAGAGGCACAGTTTCGCTGCAGTTGAATTTCACTTGTTTTAACAGTTTCAAAACACGAAGTCAATTCGTTATAAAGCTATGAGAGGGGAGAAGAGAAATAACAGGATTAAAAATAACTTCAATGCAGATAGCCATATAAATACAGGAGGAGAGAAAATATAATTTAAGTAACTTGTACACAAAGACCACCCTCTCTTTTTCACGTTTTGACATTTCTTTCACACTTCTCGTCCTCCTGCTTCGCTCTATACTTTTGAAGATAGTGATTGTAACAATCACTGAAACTTTAAGTTTGAAAGACATTTTTCCAGAAAAACACAACTTACATTAGCATATTATCAGTTTCAGTTGCTTTTTTATGGCATTTATGAATAGAAATGGACACTTAAAAATGAGGATTTATTTTACTTCTTGAACAGTTTATACCAAATACAGAAAATACAAAAGAAAAAAAAATCTCTTATAGAGAATAGGCAAAAAATTGAAACATCTATCCTGGCAATGAAATTAAAGGAGCAAGAATACCAAATACCATCCTTGCCTTTTATAGAATAGTTTGATTTTTCAAAACTAACATTTTTAATATAGCTTGGATAGCAATACAGTGAATCCACTAATGCCTACTGCATTTTGTATGAAGTATAAAATGGTTGTTTAAATAATTATTCTGTGGGAATTTTTTTGACATTAACTATAAAACACTGAGATTATATTAGAAGTTCTTATCCCTGGCTGTTGCTCAACTGTTCTTGCTGCAACCAGAATATTGTATATATTCTGCAATCACTTTAGAAGGGATTCCATACAAACAAAGAATTTCTAGAACTACACCTAAGTAATAACTAGCAGTACATGCCGTCTAACTGACAAAGAGAACTTATTTTGCAAGAATAAGAGAACTTAATAACCACCCCACCCCTCCATTTTTACCTTTCTTTTTCAATATAAACATCTGAAAACTGTTTAAAACAAAATCAGCTTTTTATTAAAAAAATATAAAAACTAGTTCGAAAAATAAACCTGTAGTTGAATAAACAACAGTACAGATTCTGAAGGAAATACATGACTCTACAGCTTTATGACCTAAGCATACATTCCTCTCTCTCTTCATTTCAGTCCTTCATTCCTTTGATTGTCTTTTTTTCTCAAAATAAACAATATTCCCTCCGACTATTTATTCTACCATAAAATAATCTGTAGAAGGCATGTACTTCCGCAGCTGACAGTTTTCTTTGGATAATCCATTTCTGCTATTCCATCCAAAAGAAAGTAACTAAATATGAAAATCAGAATTTCCAAATCTATCAATAATGTTTTTAAGTACTAGGAACTGACACAAGTCATTTTACTTGTAAAAACATTATTTTACTCTTTACTTTACTCTTTGTCTTGTCAGCTATACTTAAATGATACACTTCTTTCTACCTTCCATCTGCTTAAATAGCTTAGAAGTTAAAGCCTCTGAAAAACAATCACAACTTTTAGATTTGGAAACAGTCTACATAACACTTTGTGAGAAATGTGGAAACAATAATCTCCCTTCCTTTCCTTCTTCCTAGCACTTTCTACTCCCATGGGCTGTCAAAATCCACTTAGGACAAAGTAAATTACTTCTTGCCTACTTCCAAAGCAGATCAGAGATCATGTCTCCCAGGCAAAATTAATTCAAAGTCCAGATAGACTGATATTTCAAATGACTCTGAGTCTTAAAAATTAAACTTTTACATTGAAATTTCTGTGCCTACTGAATGTTATTTATTTATTTAAGAAAGCTTACATAATCTCTAGAAATGCAAGTTCAAGATTAGCCAATTTCTTATGGAAATCAGTAAGTATCTCACAGGAAAATAAACAGTTCATTCATTAAAAACATGCATTTTTAGGTAATGTCCTTCCAAACAAATGGAACATCAACACATAGTTACTTCCAGCTATAACTATATAAGCTCATTAGCTAGATCATACTGGTATGACAATTTGCTGGTTTTATGACTAGCAGCACTTAAGTGGTCGTAATTATAGTATCTGAAAGGTAACATCCTAGTAAGATGAATGGAGAACATCAAAAATACGATGCTTTTCCTAGCTGGCAGCCATATCCCCTAATGTAGCTAATGGGTATTTTTGGTAGTCAGCATTTGTCAAGACAAGACAAATAGCATGTCTTTTTACTTGCATAAACTTTTCCAACCTTTCCTGCTTTGAAAACAGCAATAACAAAACACATATTTCAAGTATAAAAGTAGCTATGTGCAAAAAACACATTCACACCATTCATCTTTTTACACTCAGGTTTATATATTTTTTTAAACAACAACAATGTACTAGTTTATAGGACTCAGTTGTTTTTTTTTTTAAGGTATTTAACATTAGGAAATTTCAAAAATGAGAATTATCTGTATGAAAAGAAATAGTTTTATCTACTGTCCACAGATAACTAGAACAGCTTCCAAATTCCCATTTGGCTCCCTATCTTCTCATTTATGGCCATGCACTGTTTTGTGGATTAAATATATGCTTAATGTTTATTTGGGATTATTTTGGGGTTTTCTGCTCATTTCTGACCCTGTGTTAGAAGAGGCAGTACATTTAATCACACTGCAGTAAGCACATTCCAGAACATACAGAATTGCACAACATGGTGAAACAGGTCTATCGTTAATAAAGATACAGAAAGTCACGTGTAGAGAGACAAGACTTAAAATGGAGATCAGAGGACTAGAGATGGAACATTGAGTAGAAAATCCAAAAGAAAGACAAAAATATTGTAAATTATTTATCTCACAACTAGTAAGCTTCACAGAAAAGAGAAGTGAAATCTTGACTGTACATAAGTGAGTGGTTATACCTTACATGAATGTCAACAAGACATGAGATTTACCCAGGAAATTGTTTAATTCCCAAGAAGAGATATAAAAACATATTTATGTTTACAAGATAGAAAGAAAAAAGAAAATATTTAAAATCATTCTTTATACATTTTATGACATTTGGTAGTTGGGGAAAAAAAAAGGCAACAGCCAGCAACACAAGACTGTGCTCTGCAAAAACTGTTGCACTGACTGTATTTTGAGAATCTCTTTCTAATGCCTTAGAGCTGTCCTTTCTCTGACAGGCACCACAGACTGTTACAGGTGAAGATACTTAAAAACAAATAAAAAAAAAAATTAAAAGTATCTGAAATCAGTACACTGTAATAAATTTAGTCTATATGACACAAAAGCATTATTTATCAGGAAGGAAGGAAGAGTAAATTAGCTGAATTACAAAAAATAAAGTATCCCCTATTTCTCAGCTACCTTAACAATTTCCTATATTGATTTAACTGATTTTACCAGAAAACACTTTTTGCTAGATCTTTGAAGAGTTACTTAAAACAGAAAACTTCATTAGAACAATAGGTGTCCTTAATGTCATCAAGTAAGTAACCTAAAAATGCCAGACCAAAGCTATGACTTCCAGGACAACCAAAAGATATGACCCTAACATTATACAAGTGTGTAGGATTTATTTTAAACTAGGTTTAAACTGCTCCTGTGTACTGAATGCCAATTAACAGCTGGGACACATTTTCCAGTTCCAAAATAATTTCCATTTCCATAATCCAAAAGGCATTTAGTTAATGCTCGCATAGACTTTTTCATTATATCAACTAAAGCACAGAAAGTGGGGACATCCGGGAGATTTCCTTCAAAGGTATACTCCTGTGGGAAACTAACACTAAGGTAGATCCATCCATTAAAATGCAACAGTAGCCAATTACATACACTGGGTGTAAAACAAATATTCTCCCACATTAAATGTTTTATCTAAATGCTCACACCCTAAAAAACAGTATATTACAGAGACCTGAGTAAATGAACCCAAACATACAGTAATATTGAACATATAGTAATGACACAAATGGAAAAAAGTTAGTCTAAATTAAGACACAGTAAAACTGTAAGGCAAGCTATTCCAGCACCATCACAGAAATCCACATTAGAAGATCATGCTGCTTATGAGAATTTGAAAAGAACAAGGGCAGAAATCAGCTGGAGAAGCTCTAGGGTGAAACTGAAGAGGCACTCCAGAGAGACTATATACAGCACATTCATGGTGTTTAGTTTCAAAATGGAAAAGCAGAGGTAGAGTGATTTTTTAAGATGAGAGACCATGAAGCTTACTTATGATACAAGAGAAAAATGTCAGACAGAAGTGAGAGGTTAAGAAGAAAAACAAAAGAAAGTACTGAATGGATGTAAGCAACATCAGACAACGTGCAAGCAAGAGTCACTAGTATAAGCTAAAAGAGAAGACATGCTTTCCTCAACTTTATGGTACTATATGATTGCAAATACGACGGTTGCTCTGAAACCATGTAAATGGGTAATTTAGCAATATACCATCTCCAAAATAACAGAAGAGAACATAAAGGAAAAGGACATTTCAGTCTTTTTGATTAGTGTTTTTACTGCAAAAATTCAAACTGATCAGTCTGCCTACTTCAATGAATGCAGTATTTCCTGTTTCCTAACTAATTCCCCACCCCACCCCCCACTAATGTAGCCTTCCAGCATTCATCCATCTAATCAGTTTTGTGCAACTCCTTGTGTTGATACAGCTAGCTAATGGTGGGGTTTGTGGATTGCTTTTTTGAATATATAAAAATTTTGACACATTTCTCCCAGAAAGACTGTGTTTATCAGCAACACCTTCTCTATGAAATGCTACCAAACCCTATTTAGATTTCTTCTCTCTATATAGTGTACTGTCAGAGAACATTCAGCAGGCTTGTGAAGAACACCAGTCCTAGTTAATGCACAAAAATGTTATTAAGTCATACTGCAAACAGTATCATTTAAAATCCTCCACTGTGGGACCAATATGATTATACACAAATTCAGATATATTTAAATCTTATAATTCTAACTCAGATCAAAATTGGCATTACTCAAAAAAACATTTAAGATTAAGTAAGCTTAATCTTCAGATTTTTCATCCTTTCTTGATGTACAACTCCTATTGCACTGTCTCACCAGTTTACATAATTTCTTTCATCTACAGGTCTCATATTGTAAAAAAATACACTATCATTGCCAGAAACATTAAGACAATGGTTTGCAAACATTAGTGACAGATTTAGAATCATAGATTTTTTGCTTTTTTTTTCCAAATATTTAAGCATTATGCAGATACCAATCTAGAGCATTACACACAGGAACTATAGCACACTAAGAACATCAGTACAGGGTTTTTCAAGGATGAAAATCATCACCTGTGAGTGCAGAGTTTAACATCACCCTGAGAGAACCAAAGTCTACCCAGGATTTCTTCAGCTATAACCTATGGGCACGTCTGATGGCAAAATCTACTTGCTATCATGTGACCAACTGTACTGGTGTTTGGTATACAAGAAATAGACTAACCTAATTAACACACTTCCCAACAATGGAAAACAGTATCAAAGCTTGAACTAAAGTGTGCGGTAATCTTTATTAAAGACCTGAGCTTCTCGCAGCTTTCACAGACGAAGTGGACTACAAAGATGGTGATTCACTTATCACTGATGTGGACTTCAGCATATTTGACTGGACAGTTAGTTTCTCTCAGCTCTTACCATATGTGAAAGAACTTATGTTTTTCATTCCAATTTTAGGGGGAACCTGCATTGTTACTACCATTTACACATCTATATGGTTTTAGTTTTTATTTTGTGAATTTAATGCTGTTTACATAAAAATAAACACATTTATGTGATTTTTAACTGTGCTTAAAGGTTGTTGCAGTTGCAAAAAAGATTGGAAGTGGTAAAATTTAACCTTAGGATGGCAAAGCCAGTAACTTGACATTCTGATTACAATTTCTCAGGCTTGAAGGAAAGCAAACTATCTCCACACACTGACACCATGAGAAGGACTAGCAAAGGCAACAGCAGACACAAAATTAACCACATCTGAAAATATATCTGATGCTATCCTATTTTTATCTACTTTCTGGTACACTTGATGCAGACTTCTGCAATACCTCATAATTGAAAATTCTTACTGTGTTTTCCAATTATGCCAAAAATCTAACTATTGAGCAATGCTTTTCTTCATCACAGACATGTACTGTACCACTATCCACAGTATTTCCCATTTATTGTTCCAGGAGCCACATTCTAGGACACTAATTACGATTTCCTAGTTAATGACAAATAATGGTATTTCCACTTCACTAAAAGGGCCTTCCACTAAGAGATTTTTAATCAGTATGATTAACAAGGAACCTAAAGGCCACATCAGATCAAGGGAAAGTACTACATTATAAAAACAAAGGCCCTAAATTGTAAATTTCAGAAAACTGTGATAAGCTGGCTAAAGGAGTTCAGAATCTCTTCTTGTCTTATTATCCCTAGTATTGATTGAAGTCTCTCCACCTTGAAATTGTTGGTGAGGACAAATCTATTGAGTCTCATTAAATCCAGCACAGGAATGAAGTCCCCGGAGCATTTGGGACCACTAAAACAGATGCTATACATTTTAGAAAAATATTCCCTATCCTTGAGAATGAGAACTACAGCTGCAGTATGAAATAGGTATCAATTTGTTTCCATAAATGCTCTAACGTAAAGGAGTTATTGTAGAACACAGCACCCTTAAAATTTGTACTTAAAGAAAAAAAAAGGTAGCAGTATGACAAGTCAATGCAACTTGATAAAACAGATTACAGATCTTCACACATGTATGCTGCCCACTTCAGCTAGACTTGGAAGAGAATTTGTGGTCCTCAATGGATTTACACATAATCCTGTGCAAGTTCATGACCTTGATCTGGTTTATCAGAAATGGTTTTTCTTTTATTCAGTCTATTGTTTCGTACTACACATTAACACCAGCACAAAGAGCGGTTCTTCCTAAATGGTAGACTGTTAAGATGAACTTGGAACATGTGAGCCAACCACATTGCCTGAGCTATAGCATATACTGCCTATCTGACCACTAACGGAGAGGTCATTGATCTTGCTGTGAGGGACAATATATCATAGGAGGTACACACTGATAGGCTCAATGCCATTCGCAGCAGTAGGAAAATATTCCTTTGTGAATGTATCTATGGAACAGCTGACACATCCTTATCTAGCTATTGCAGCCCGCATATTATTAATGCGTGGAAAACAAACACAACACACATTTGTCTGCAATAGTTTGCCTTTCTCATTCAATGGAAAAATAGGCATTTGCATTATTTTTATAGGTGCTGAGTTTTCCAAAGGCCTGCTGTGACTTCAGTAGGACTGCGTACCTTGTGATTTGAAAAATGCATGTTACTTTGAAGCAATTACAGTTGGGTATTTTATACAGTTGTTCTAATCAGAAGTATAGAACAGGATTGTCATGATAAAGGAAATCCTTTTTGCCTCCAAAGTTCTCTCAACTCAATTTGCCACAAACATGATTAGATCTATTCTACTCTGACTTAGAGACCGTAACTTTTTTTTAATATATACTTTTTTTTAAAACATATTTTTATGAAAAAACAAAAAGTACATATTTTTTCCAGGTGCATTAGATATTTTGATATTTTACAAAAGACAGTTTATCATTTCCACAATAGTAATTTGTCAGAATATTTGAGTTAGCTTTTGCTGGTTTAAGAGGCAAACCTCACTCCTCCATGTTGGAAAAATATTGAATTCAACACCTCTAAACCAGCAAATTTTAGGGTCATCTGTGAGTTGAAGTATTTGGCAGCTACCAAACAAAAAGAGCTAATCTTCAAAACCACACTATTGTTGTTCTTGCTGTATGATCAGCTAAGCAGAAGTCTTAAGTCCTGCTAAAACAGACCAAGAACTGTGAACCAGCTTTCTGAAACAATCCTGAATTTTGAGCCAAGCCCAGTTTAGAAGCAGCTTGACCCTATAAGCTATGTAAGTATACCCATCAATTTTCCATAATACATAAGTAACTTATAATAGCAAAATTACTTTTCATAGGACAGGTTAAACTCTTTCTGAAACTGAAGTAATACCAGCAAAATCACTATTATGCAAGGCAAATTGACCTTTATAAAGAGTTTTGTCATGCTTTAAAACAGCCTCATGAAAACCCAGTTTTATTTTCTTTCATATGTTGTAGAACTATTCTGCAAGAATATTGTCTTATAAACACTGATGAAGAGAGTTCATATTATCTTCACTTGTGCCAATTTTTTTTTTTTTTTGAGTGACTCAAAGGATCCATTTAACACCTATAAAACCATTGACTGGAGAATGAAACATGAAGGAAATACCACCTCCTGATACCTACATTCTAGGTTGTTTGTTTTTTTTTTAAATTCTATAATTTACTTTGTCTTGCCCCAAATAGGTAGAACTCCCCCTGCCTTGTACATGTTCTGAACAACTTTGATGGAAGTCTACGTGTAGCTTTGCTGGGCTACTACTGTAGTGAATAAAAGACTCAATGTCTATCATCACTGCAGTCAATGATAAACTTGTGCAGAGTTAAGTACACAAGAACGTGCTGGGCACTATGTGCTATAAAATGTTAACCAAACACATCTTTAGAAACCCAGTACTGATTCTGGTTTGACTTAGGCCCAGCTTCTTAATTTTATCACAAACTGCATACTCTAAGTAAGATGATAAAGGGAAACACCTATTTTTTGAAAAAGCACTGACAGTACACCATTTGAGAAAACAGTTCCAAGACTGGTAGAAGGTACGTGAAAGTTGTCTATGCAACTTCTTCCTTGTCTTCTTCCTTCTCAATGTTTCTAAAAAGGAAGGAAACATATCTTCTGTATTTCTTACAGACTGTAAATACATCCATATAATTTGTTACACACAAAAGGAGAAGTTCTGAGTAGCGCACATTACAGCTCTTCAGGGTTAGCATTTTTCCTGGCATTCATCAAAAATACCATTCTGTTCTGTAAATGTAAAAATTAGTTAAAAATTTCTGAATTAGTTATCCATTTTAAAAGCTATTACGGCAACAATTTTTCCAGTTAATTTTGATAGAGCAGGTTTTTGCATCTTAAACCAGTAAATTTGTTTCAGATTCATATAAATACATTATTTACAAGTGAAAGGAATTTCTTTTCCTAAATTATCAAAAACAAATTGGAGAATTTAGTAATTGAAAGCTCTAGGAGAAGAAGAAAAAGAAAAACATAGATAAAAAAAAAATACATAAAGGAATTTATATGCTTGGCAATTCACTCCTATTTTTCTTCAGATGCAACTAAATCTTAATTTTTAAGGCTCATCAATTCAATGTAAGCAAGGGGCTTATTTTGGTAACAATAAAGATCCAAAGATCTAAAGGATGCAACACTACACAGTGCTTTGATTACTCTGTCCGTTGGTATTGTACAGATGGATATTAAAATGAACCCTGTGATCATAAAGCAGAACGACATACTTTTTCATATGATGTTGCTTCAGCTGTGTGAGCATCTTCTTGGTCTTTCAGTACTTTTTGTGTATCAGTATTGAGAGCCTGAAGCTGCTTTATCAGCTCAGCCTGCTGTGCTGTATGTTTAATGTTTTGTCTGTAAAGATTCTGCATCTCCTGTAACTCCTTCCTGTGCAAAACAAGCAATAAAGAGAAATTAAGAAAAAGAACAATGACCTCCATTAAACAATTGTGTTCAAATAATTTTATTGTAGATAATGAGCTTCCTATTTTCATTTATTTTTCTGTCAATTGCCTTATAAACACCAGAAGTTACATATAAAATGTTTATCACATACTTTTGTGAAATATCTACAAAACAGTTAAGTTTCAAAATTGAATGCCTTTTAATTTCCCTCTAATGCTCTAACTGCTCTAAAATAAATGGATTTTCACTACTGCATCAACACTTTCTAATCAATATTCAGTTAACTCTTTAGCAGTAAGTGTCAAAATGTAAAATATTTAGAACGCATGGACTGTAAAATAACTTTAATCTTTTTTTTTTTAACTAGAACCATCAGAAAAAAGATACAAGTTTTTCTTAACTTGCAAAGTATGTGTAATGCAAATCTCTTTTCTGAAATGCATCTACTCCCTAGACACACGAAGTATGTCTCCTGATAAATTACTTTTTGTCTGCAGGTACAGCATACTGCAACAACCATAAGCAAAGTAAGTAAACTTCAGTGTGTATTATATAACAATAAAAGCTCTATAACCACAATAATAGGAATCATGTTGTAACATAACCATAGGATAGATCTAGTATAATCAGTCTGCTTGAGAATTTTACTGTACTGCTGATAGATCTTATAAATTAAGGCGGAAACGAAGAATCAGTAACTCCTACTTATTAAAAACAATGATTAAAAACTTGGAATATTTTCTGTAACACATGTTAATAGTTCAGATGACTCCATTAATCCCTTTTTTAATATTTTCTACTTAATTCCCTGTTTAATTCACAAGCACAGTTCACACTAGTATTACATACAGATACTGAAATATAAGTTCATCACTCCAACTAATTTTCTTCCTTACTTCCTCAAAGAATTTTCTTGGTGACCTCCAACACATATGTGACTTCTCTGTGCCTAGAATTATCATTAACAAGAGTTATCATTACATTTTTATGATACTGGTGGAGATGTCCAGTCAAAGATTAGCATACAAAGGTAAGCAGCAATACCAACTTTGTTGTGTTTTCCTGAGAAATCGCAGAATGACAAAGAAAGCATTTTAAGGGAACTTTCCAAAAACCATTTCTTAAGACCTGTGCCACAACTTAGTATGTTGATTATTCACTACAGGTTCAACATCTGAATAATTACATAAAAATTGAAATTACATATACCACAATAGCACAGTCAGACAACAATGTTGTTAAAAAAGCACTGATTAAAAAAGCCTGTTCACAGACCAATACAGGAGAACACTTAAGGACATGCTTACTTAACAGTATTTAAATCCTACAGTTCTCAATGAGGTGTAAAATAGCTCCTCAAAATTAACAATGGTAGAGGTACATTAAGGACTCTTTATGTAACAAAACCAAAGTACAACTGCAGTATGTACTTCATATGTACTAATTTAATTCTCCTCACAAGCACAGCAGCAGAAATAAGGACACAGTGATATATTAGCACTTTCCGACACCCTGTACAACAGGCTTCCAAACAAGCACTTGCTTCATTTCCCTGACTGTGTGTATATACTAGAAAATGACACATCTTTGCACTGCAGTTACAACACAGACTATATTAATTTTACACAGGTTCTCCAATCAGATCTTCATTTTGTTGTGGAAGGGAAAAACATGGGATAACGTTGAATCCTCAAATACTGTTGGATATGTTGGTAGTAACTGTTGCCAAGACCACTCTGCTATATTGCTGCTCTTTAATTTGTATGCAAACATCAATTCAGTTATCTGTGTCTGTCACCTGAGAATGCACAGTATTATATGTTCTCTAATGGTCTGCCCACAAAGTGTATTAAGGTCAATGGGAATCTTTTTTGTTGACTTTATCAGGCTTTGAGTCATAGCCTAAAGGGGAGGGAATGGAGGGGGGGGGCGGGGAAGCTAAACCTTGCAGCCACCCAAGAATTGCAACACAGTCAGAACACGTTAACTTCTGTGCTAATGTTAAATTCAAGGATTTTTGAATATAAGGAAACTCACAGTTCCATTACACCACATTTTAAAAATCAAACTTTATTTCTTCATGCACATATCCTAACTTGCTTTATTTTTCTTTTTTGAGTAAAAAGTTATACAAACCAAAATAGTTGCAATCTGAAAAATTCTTGAGCCACGGAAATACACAACCACTGTATTTAACTTGCAGTTGTGTGTTACAGCTGCTTTTATCCTCTTTAGTGAATGAAGTACTATTTTCACATTGTAAATCCACAAGGGGAACCTTCTTTTATTTCATTTTTACACAGGAAGGAGATGATGTCCAATCTTACCAGGAATTATTCAGCATCAGTGGTGCAATACAAATAAATTCACAGAATGAAGCACCTTTGATAACAGAAAGGCCAACTTGGTGAGGGGAGCTGTAAACTAGGAATGGCAGGCAACAGAGATGTTGACCAAGCAACAAGTGAGGGAACTGTGGCCTGGGCTGGCAAGCAAAGGGCACAGGCTGGTGTGGACAGGAAAGACCTTGTGATGAACAATACAAGGCTCAGGGAGGACCACCTCAAGTGTATGCACATAAATAAGGGAGTGCTGACAGGACATCTGTATGGTAGAGGTTCTTAAGACTCTTCCTGGGAAATAAGCACAACTGGGTGCCCATCTGAAGTTGCTGTTCAAATGCACACAGCATGTCCCCATTGAGGATGACAGGAGGAATTAGAGAGCTGTCTGCAGTTGCAGGGCTCATTGGGTTCAAGGAGACAAGGTGGGATAACTCACATGACCGCAGTGCTGCCATGCACGGATACAGGCTCTTTAGGAAGGACAGGCTGGGATGGCAAGAAGTTGCCCTTTAAGTGAAAGAGTATCATAGAATCATAGAATAGTTTGGGTTGGAAGGGACCTGTAAAGGTCATCTAGTCCAACCCCCCTGCCGTGGGCAGGGACATTTTCAACTAGATCAGGTTGCTCAGAGCCCCGTCCAACCTGACCTTGAATGTTTCCAGGGATGGGGCATCCACCACCTCTCTGGGCAACCTGTGCCAGTGCTTCACCACCCTCAGCGTAAAAAATTTCTTCCTTATATCTAGTCTAAATCTACCCCCCTTTAGTTTAAAGCCATTCCCCCTTGT
>NW_008794774.1:5782776-5782994 GCF_000699145.1 Aptenodytes forsteri | reverse complement strand
GCTGGACGCAGTACTCCAGGTGGGGTCTCCCCAGAGCAGAGTAGAGGGGCAGAATCACCTCCCTCGACGCGCCAGCCACGCTTCTTTGGATGCAGCCCAGGATACGATTGGCCTTCTGGGCTGTGAGCGCATTGCCGGCTCATGTCCAGCTTTTCATCCACCAGTACCCCCAAGTCCTTCTTGGCAGGGCTGCTCTCAATCCCTTCATCCCCAGCCTG
>NW_008794774.1:5776718-5782600 GCF_000699145.1 Aptenodytes forsteri | reverse complement strand
CCAGGTGCAGGACCTTGCACTTGGCCTTGTTAAACCTCAGGAGGTTCACACAGGCCCACTTCTCGAGCTTGTCCAGGTCCCTCTGGATGGCATCCCGTCCCTCTGGCATGTCATCTGCAAACTTGCTGAGGGTGCACTCGATCCCACTGTCTATGTCGTTGATGAAGATATTAAACAGTACCAGTCCCAATACAGACCCCTGTGGGACGCCACTCATCACCAAATGTGTGATGTGTAGTGTAAATGGATGGAGCTCTGCCTTGGGATGGTCAAGGAGCCATCTGAGAGCGTATCGGTCAGGTGTGGGTAGACCAGTGCAGATGATATGGTGGCTGCCTGCTGATCCTTTCTTATCAGGAAGAAGAATGAAGTCCTCTTCAGAAAACTGGAAGATTCATGTTCGCAGGCCCTTGTCTTCATGGGGGACTTTAATCACTCCAGTGTATGCTGGAGGGACAATACAGCAGGGCACAAGCAATCCAGGAGTGCTTTGATAATAATTTCTTGCCATAGGCAATCAACAGGATGATGAGTGGAGACACATTGCTGGACCTCATGCTTACAAACAAGGAAGAACTAGTCAGGGATGTAAAGGTCAGGGGCAGCTTTGCCTGCAGCAACCTTGAGATGATGGGAGTTCAGGATCCTGAGAGGAGGGAGAAAGGCAAAAAGCAGGATCACAACCCTGGATTTCAGGAGAGCAGACTTGGGCATTTTCAGGGACCTACTTGGAAGAATCCAGTATAATATCAGTCTGGAGAGAGGAAGAGTCCATGAGAGCTGGTTGATTTTCAAGGATCACCTCCTCCAAGATCAACAATGGTCCATTCGAATGAGCAATAAGTCAAGCAAAGGTAGCAGAAAGCTTGCATGGATGAACAAGGACCTCCTCTGAGTAAAACTCAATGTAAAAGGAAGGTACAAGATATAGAAGCAGGGACAAGAGACCAGGAGAAATTTAGAGACATTGTCTAAGCATGCAGGGATAGGGTTAGGAAAGCCAAAATCTTTGTGGAGTTGAATATGGTGAGGGACTTGAAGGGCAACAAGAGGCTTCTGTAAATACATCAGCAGCAAAATGAAGACAAGGGATAAAGAGGGCTCACTACTGAAAAGAGCAGGGGCTCTGGTAGCAAAGGACATAAAAATGGCTAAGCACTCGATGCTTTCTTCAGCTCTGTCTTTAAAGCTAACACTTGCCTCCAGCAATACCAGGTCCCTGTGACTCAGTCTCAGTGGAGGAGGATCAGATCAGATTTAAACAAACTGGACATACCTATGTCCACGGCACTTGACGTGATGCACCTATGAGTGCTGAGAGAGGCTCAATAATCTTTGAAAGGTCATGGCTATCAGGGGAGGTTACTGAGGACTGGAAGAAAGCATGTCGCTCCTATGTTCAAGAAGCAGGATCTGGGAAACTAGAGCAGTCAGCCTCGCATCAATCCCTGGGAAAATGATGGACCATATAAAGGACAAAAAGATCATTGGGAGTAGTCATCATGCATTTACAAAGAGGAAATGATGCTTAACCGACCTGACAGCCTTCTCTGATGAAATGACTAGCTCAGTGGATGAGGGGAGAGCAGTGGATGTTGTTCATCTTGACTGTAGTAAGGCTTTTGACACCGTCTCCCATAAAATGCTCATAGCTGGACTGATAAGATATAGGCTAGATAAATGGGCAGTAAGGTGGACTTGAACCTGGCTGAACAGCTGGGCTTAAAGGGTTGTGATCAGCAGCACAAAGTCCAGTTGAAGGACAGGCACTAGTGAAGTATCCTGCAGACTAACATTGGGGCCAATACTTTTTAACATCTTCATTAATGACCTGGACAATAAGACAGAGTGCACCATAGCAAGTTTGCTGATGACACAAAACTGGGGGCAGTGGTCGTTTCACCAGATGTTTGTGCTGCCATTCAGAGGGACCTCGACAGGCTGGACAAATGGGCTGACAGGAACCTCATGAAGTTCAACAAAGGGAATTGCAAATTACTGGCCCTGGGGAGTAATAACCCCATGTACTAGCACAGGCTGGGAGCTGCCCAGCTGGAAAGCAGCTTGTCAGAAAATGCCCTAGGGATCCTGGTGGACACCAGGTTGACCATAAGCCAGTAATGTGCCCTTGTGGCAAAGGCCAATGACATCCTGAGCTGCACTGAGAAGAGTGTTGCCAGCAGGGGGAGGGAGGTGATCCTTCCCCTCTATTCAGAAGTGATAAGACACATCTCAGTGCTGTGTCCAGTTCTGGGCTTCCCAGCACAAGAGAGACATGGACATACTGGAGGAAGTCCAGTGAAGAACCACAAAGATGATGAAAGGATTGGAGCATCTACCATACAGAGTCTGGGAAAGCTGGGACTGTTCAGCCTGGAGAAGGGAAAGCTCAGGGGGATATTATCAACATGGATAAATATCTGATGGGAGTCTATAAAGAAGATGCAGACAGACTCTTCTCAGTGGTGCCCAGTCACAGGAAAAGAGGCAATGGGCGCAAATAAAAAACAAATGAAATTCCAGTTAAACATAAGAAAAATGTTTTTATCCTGTAAGAGTGGTCAACACTGGAACAGGCTACCCAGAGAGGTTGCAGAATCTCCATTCTTGGACATACTCGAACTCAACTGGACACTATCCTAGGCAGCCTGCTGTAGCTGATACTGCTCAAGCAGAGGGCTGGATCTGCTGGAGCAGCAGGACTACACAATCTCCAGAGGTGCCTGCCAGCCTCAGCCACTCAGTGATTCTGTGTGATTCTGTTACTAATTTGCTTGCAGCATGCTCAAAAAGAGTATACAAAATCAACCCCACGATAATCAGAAAAACAGCTACAAGATAAAAATGAATTTCTGATCAAAATGTCTATTAATATGCTTACTCAAATCAGCAAACTACTAAGCACTCTACAAGAGAGACACCTGCCTGTCACTGCATCAGGATAAGGATGTCAAGTCCTAAGTAAAATGATACTCTCAGGCAAGCATGTAACAGAAGAAATAATCAAAAATTGCAAATTGGATGTAACAAAGGTAATGAGTGGAATTTAAAATATATGTGCCCGTATACACACCTGTATATATGTATAGATGCATATATACGTACATTATAAGCACATATTGATAAAATGTTTCCATATACTGTAAACTCTAAACAAACACCAACACAGATTTAAGAAAAAAGTCACCATCAGCAACACTAACCAAAAAACCAACATTGTCTCAGCTAAGCATCAAAATTGAAACACCTACTAGGTCTATTTTTTATCCACCACCCCCACCCTCCCCATAAACAAACACACCATGATACACTGAGAGTATTTACAAACTCCATTTGCAATTGAAGTCACCAGATACTACTGAGAAAAAACCCACCTGTCTCTAATCTAACACCTCAAGACCAATACAATGAGAAACCAAGAAATTTACAGGAAGTGAGCTGCACTCTTCAAGTCATAAGGAAGAGCCTGCTATGAAAAATTGTCATTTTTTTTCTCAAGTCAAAATAGAAGAGCATAACTAAATTATTTCAGCCACTAAAGTAAGATTACAATAACCTTAGTAGATTTTGCTTTGAACAAGGTTGACACTATGTGAAGACACTACAAACTGGACTGCAGCAAGACTCAAAGATTTGACACCTTGTCCTGCCAATAACAATATTTAAGATTCATACTATTGTTTAGGGCAGAGATAGCTCTGGTGCTTACATCTGACAGGAGTGTGAACTGAAGTGTCCTCCTGTCCTTAGAGGATACTGTTAAACAAAACCTTTATGTCCCGCACATACCAACAGTTTAAGAGTAAACTGTGGCTTCCCAGAGATGTAAATGAAATGAATAGCTACTGTCACTCCAGAAGCTATATAACTGTGCTGCAAATAGAGTTAATGTTCATCACACCCACCACTTCAGGTGATGTTGGTTTTGTTTCACCACCACAGTTTTGGTGAATACGCTGGGATTCTGAGTACCTCAGCTACCCCTGCTACCAAGGGAATATAAGAGGGTTTGGGGTAATTCAGGAAATCTCCAGATTCCATTACCTGTAGTTTAGAAATACAACACAGTGACAGGCACTATGAATTATGGCTTCTCAGGGGAATGGCATAGATACTATGAAATGGTTTACAGCACACAGCAAAGAATAACCTGAAAATCCCAGAGCAGCAAAATAAGGGCTGAGTAGAAATCCAACTGCCTCATAATTTACAGCATGAAGGTAAAGAGCAACAGTGGGGAGGGAGGCAAAAAAAAAAAAGCAATATCATTACAAAAGAAGTGGTTATAAAATTATTAGGGATAGATTTGCATTAGAAACTAATCAAAGGAATGAAGTCCTGGCACACATCCAGTAAGAACACAGGGGCAAGAAATTCTAATTCTTTTTAGAATAGAGCTTACTATATTCGCAAGCAGTTTAATATTTCCTGGATTCCTGCGACAGCAAGGCTCAAGTCTCAGCGAGGTCTTTTTGAAAATCCCACCGTGTCAGTAAAAGCCTGTCACATACTTCTGAGGCAGGAGAGAGAAATTTTCCAAGACCAGTGAACAGACAGTATTTACAGGATCCATCCTGCACAGCGGATGTCTTCAAGAAGCCACCGCCTTTGCTGGCTTTATTTTTGCAAAGCACTCTTGATCTTGCTGAGTTTAATTTCAAACTCCTGAAGTAGGTGTGAAATGCAAGCAAACATCTCCAGTTTGATGTTCAGAGTTCCACCAGAGCTCTGTGCCAGTGAGACACAGACCACCAAGTGCTCAGCAGTAAACACAAAGTTCTAAATCCTGATATTTAGCATAATTTTAAAACAAAAATTGCAGAGATGCATTGGAGTTAATCTTCAGAAACAAACAGCAAAATTTAACGTTCTTCCAGAACATGAAAATGGAAAGGCTACCAGGGACTCTAAATAGATCCAGAAAATCTGTACTGAATGAAATATGAAAAATATAACAAGGAAATGCATTTCACACCTACTTCAGGAGTTTGAAATTAAACTCAGCAAGATCAAGAGTGCTTTGCAAAAATAAAGCCAGCAAAGGCGGTGGCTTCTTGAAGACATCCGCTGTGCAGGATGGATCCTGTAAATACTGTCTGTTCACTGGTCTTGGAAAATTTCTCTCTCCTGCCTCAGAAGTATGTGACAGGCTTTTACTGACACTGGATGGGATTTTCAAAAACACCTGCTATTCTGTAGGACCAGAGTTAGACTGGAGTAATTCTTCAAAATTTTGGTCCCTGCTAATTTGCTGAAGAAGACTGCCCCTTAAAGAAAACAGTTCTCTTAGTGCCTACATAGTTACAGTTAAACTGAAAAAAAACCTCTTGCTAACTGACAGATAGGCAGAACAGAGCAAGAAGTTATGATTGCACAAGAAACAGAGCACCAGACCAGTTTGCACAGACCCTTAGAGACTTTCTTTTCCAATTGATTTTAGCATCCACTGTAAAAATTTCAGACAGTATTACTAAGGTGTCAGCTGAAAGAGTATTTTTCTGGATCTGCCTATACTGCATATGAAAGAAGACACCAAATGGAGGAAGACAGTTTCCTTCCTTTCTTCCTCCAGAGCTTGTTTCTAATGATTACAACTATGCTCCTGGTCTGCTTTCAAAGAAGGGGAGGGTGGGGAAGGCAGGCAGCAGACAGGGAGAGAGAAACAGAGCAGTGGAGAGAACGGAGAGATTTGCAAATCAGATTGTCTTTGTCAGGTCCAAAAGTTTGAAACTGATGGTAGTAAGGGAGATGGGGTATTTTCCACGCTATTTGTCAAAGAATTTTCTGCCAGCATTAAATGAAAACTGAGCATTCAATGTGATACTTTTAAGACTAAGTGTTTTAAACAAGGATAACTAAAAAAAAAAAAAAAAATATATTAT
>NW_008794774.1:5749409-5769482 GCF_000699145.1 Aptenodytes forsteri | reverse complement strand
TACTGAGCATGACGTCACATGGTATGGAATGTCCCTTTGGCCAGTTTGGCTGTGCCCCCTCCCAGCTTCTTGTGCACCTCCAGCCTTCTTAGTCAGTAGAGCATGGAAAACTAAAAAGTCCTTGGCTAGTGTAAGCACCACCTAGCAACAACTAAACATCGGTGTGCTATCAACTTTGTTCTCATCCTAAATCCAAAACACAGCACTGCACCAGCTACTAGGAAGGGAATTAACTCTATCCCTGCCGAAACCAGGACAGAGATGAGAAGATGTAAAGACTTTATTTTCTCCTCAGATTTTTTCCTTTAATTCTGGAGTTGTTGCTTTCTTTAACTTAAGTAAGAATTTGGCTTTTTTCTTCATAAACCTTTATTATTTTGATTTTTTTTTAATTAAGAACAAACAGAAAAAGTTTTATCTATGTACTGACACCTTGAGAAGATAAGGAGAAACTTCAGTATTCTGTACTACAAAAAATACAGAATATTTGAAATTCTTCATTTATATTGCTAACTACTGAAACTACTGCTTGAAACTGTGAATTTTATATAAGGCATTTAGCATAACCCTTTGTTTTTCATAATAGAAATGTCAACAAGAAACTTGTAGCCAAAGAGAGTTCATGAAGAAAGATTAGTAGACACTGAATTACAATGTCTACTACTACTACTAGTCTACTACTACAAATCAAATATATACATATATATAACCTATCAAGTATAACTCACATAATAATGATATGGAAAAATACTATCATTCATCGACCAGTTAAGTATCTAAGAAGGCAAACATTTAAGCACACAGAAAAACATATATGATCAGCTTGCAAAACTCTTTTCCATAAATTTTGAAGGTTGGTTGTATGGAAAAACGTACACAAAAAGACTTCAAACACTCCAAAATAAGTATGTTGTCCATATTTTGTTACGTCAAGTTCAGACCTTATGTTCAAAAAAGTACTTATATTAATCACATATTTAAACAAGATGTCTGCAACAAATTCTAAGAGGTTGTTTTGCAGTGAATAGCAAAGAATACATTCTGAGAAATTTTAAGTTCAGTGATTTGGCCAACTCAGTCTGCAATATCCTAAACTGCAATGAACAAGCAGTAACTTTGCAAACCTTGATCACCTGACTTTAAAAACATCTTCTTTGCTGTCCCTAGTCCTCTCACACATACATATATTTCTGAGAATAATTTCAGAAGACAATAAAGCCTATTAGTCCATTGATGAATTTCACAAATTCCAGTGATTGACTCTTTCAATACAATTTCCCATTAAGCTTGCCTATTTTTATTGACTTTTGAAACCCCAACCATTATACCTTTTAAATATGAATATAACAAGACATCATTTGCCCTGTAAAGATTTCAACAAATACTAGGACAACAATTTAGGTCAGAGGCATCAAAAATCATATTTCTAGTTTTTTCCCCAAAAAGACTTAGATACTGACTCCCTACAGTAATATTATTTCCGACTGGAAAGCAAAGAGGAGTGTCCATACCAATGATTTCTGCATCCCAACTGCAGCTCTTCAGGCATAACCACAGTTTGAGGGAATATTGAAGGGAATATTATTTGTCTAACACAGGAGTGCTAAACACTGTGCATGCCTCAGAAACTAAGAAGTGAAAAATGGACAATTTCCTGACAATCCACTTAAAGTTACCAATTGTCTTCTGCCATTACCTTCATTTTGAGGAATTCAGTAGTCTAGTCAATTCATATAATTCATTCCATCCTTCATTCTTTTCCACAACTCAAATAATGCAGCACTAATCTTACAGATTCAGTGTAAAGAAATAGTGTGTGAGACCCGAGATAAAGCTTAAACCACTGCACTTTAAACCTTTAGCACAGGCCTATGCAGACTTTTGCTGACTCGTCAGATTCAACTCTAATTAAAAAGTTAAAGTTAGGCTTAAAGCTTTTCCAAGTTTAGGGCATTTAGCCTCTCCAATTAAATGTTTGTTTCACTAATCATACTGGTATTTTGTTACTTTCAGTGGAGATTGGTAGTTCTCTGACCCAATGCTAATTACAGAAATGTAATTTTTAAAGTCCATCCCTACTCAAAAACTGATGATGATAATATACTAAGAGTTAAAATGTATCAGAGAGATTCTACATAAATTTTCATCTACTGGTAGACTTCCAAAAGCTTTACATCTTGCGGAACAGAATGGTATGAAAATACACTGTTGCACAAAAATACCTCTAATGCAAGATACTGCTTTGTAAGTAGAACAATAGTCTTTTTTAAAAGATTCAGACTTAAAGGTAATGAAATCATGAAATACTTACCTAGCTCTGATCACATCACAGTCCTTTTGAGACAGTTCTTCCTGTTTCACAGCTACCTGAGTTGACAAGTTACTGCATATACTGCGCAACTCTTTCATTTGTTCTCTTGCCTCTGCTAAATCAGTTTCCAAATTCTGCAAAGAAAGCATTTGAATGTCTAAGAAAGAGTTAAAATCTGCTATGCGTGTTATCTATGTATACAGACATATGGATGTGCACATACATACATGTGTATATTTATTGTGGTCTAAGCAAATATATATAGGTATATGTGCATGCATGAAAAATGTGAAACACCAGAAAAAAAGGTATACTTCAAATTTTAGGTGGCAACCTATTCTTTACTGTAGGAAGTTTTCCTTAATTCATTTGTTTGCTGCATGTGGAGGAGAATCCTGAATCAAATCTTTGTAAAGCAGTAGTACGCTATTTAACTACTGAACTGATTAAACTGAGTAAGCCTTGTTTTCTGTGAAATCAAACAGAAAAAACCTACTCCTAACAAAAAACAGCTGTACACTCATTGTTTTAAGTTCTCCAAAAATTGCACAATATTGCACACATGAACTAAGAATCATGGATACAGATTCATTTTTGAGACTGCTTGTTAAATTTGCTCTGATTTTGCACTTCTAATTCAGTGCAAGGAATAGTTTCTTCAGGAAAAGAAATAGCGTACAAGAAAACTTCTGGAAATGCTCGTTGAAAACAACATAAACAAGCAATACTTTGCCTTTTACAGTAAGCCTTACTATAGACATTAGTCAGCAAAGTGTGATGGTATATCTGGGAAATATAACAGCAAGGCAGCTTACTCAGGCAAGACTTCGATCTCTACATAGTGACCTTACTAGTGTTCTCTGGAGGTCTAGCAGCTTAGAAGAGTACTTCAGTCCTTAAGAAGCTTCATATGACTATTCTCCCAGAGTGTTTCCAGGCAAGAATAGAAATAGAAATATTACAGCAATATCTAGACCAGAGTTTCAGAAAGTGGCAACGGCCTTAGACCTACTTTGGTATTATGCTACTCATAGACACAATCACTTGTTCTCAGTAAGGCAAATATTCCAGGATTCATCAATTATTTAAAATAAATACCTCCTAGTAGGATAGCATCCCTAATCTACAGCCAACAGTATATTAGTTTATCTTCCATTTACGTACAGTTAAAGAAATGCACATCTTTCCCTTTCAGCAAAGATGCCTCAAATATTGAAGGTATCAAAACATTTCTATAACTGGAAAGCAAGTAATTAATCTTCTCTTTAAAATAGCATAAAAATGTCTTATACATATCTGGATGTATCAGAAGAGCACTACAATCAAATTCTTTGAATTTGGACAGGAATTATCATGTCCTGTTAATAACAGTAACATTAATGTGAGGAAATAGCAAAATTCATGAGTGAATGAGGTAGGAAAACTATTTGTTTCATGATAAGTCTCAGGCTATATACCTGGTGTACCCGACTAATGAGCCATCATTCAATCTCAAGAGGCTGGGTAGCAAAAATTTTTTTTTCTCAGATAACAAAAGATTTCAGAATGATAGGAGACCGTTCATTCTATCAACACATGAAAATGTTGAAGTGTAATAAAGTATTTATAACTTACAGCCAAATAATCTTAGGGTTTCTCCTCAGTAGTTTTTCTTACACATCAGCTAAAAGTTATTGTATATGTGAAAAAAAATTATAATAGTTCACATTTTCTGTGAATAAATCCTATTTGCCTTTCACACCACACTATAGAGTTGCAGAGGTTTTTCATGGTAGAGATTTTAAAAAAAATTTGATCTTACCAATACTTAAGTTCCCATCATCCATTGCAGGGTACAATACAAAGAATAGGTAACAAATGATTTTGTCATAAATACAACTTTAGAAGTTATACAACAGCAGAATTTAAAAACAGAAAAAAAAGTATCTTTCAGCACTTCATCCCATTTGTGACATATGCAACTTCAGATTTTGATTTCAACTAACAAATTACTCAGTTCAACCTTTTGAACTGATTTTGAAACCTTGACTGTTTTTGGAAATCAGAAACTTTACTTAAAGGGCAAAACATGAAAAAAGGGGCAAGGACGGACTGGTTATACAAATAGCTTATATACACTGAAATACCATATATTGAGGCATTCAGCAAAGCTTTTGTAGATAAGTCAGAAATCTAAGATTATGAAATAACCTATAATATTTTACACTCAATTTCTGAGCATCTCCATTTTTTTAAAATCACATGGAATTTATTATGTTGCCTTTTAGTTGATACAGTAGCTGAGAAGGTAGCTTCATTGCATAAACATGCAGACTTAAAGTTTGCTAAATATAAATTCTCCTAAACCTGACTTTCAAATTAAAGTTAATTTCAATTGTACATACAGACTGCTGTTTAGAATTCAATCTTTTAAAGCATATTAAAGCAAAGTAAGTGCTATTTAAAGTACAGTAAGTCAAAATATCTAGTAATTCAGTTATATGAGGAAGAAAATGCTTATTTTAGAGAGAAATACAAGATGGTAAAAGATATGATACTTCTTTATAACAGTACTGGAATTGAAGCATGAAAAATAAGTCTAGCCATTATTTCTAGCTATGAAAAGTGGTGATCCTAACTAAAATGAAATGAAGATAAATAGCAGAATAATAATTTAAGGTAAAACATTACAGGAATATTTTGATCACTTCAAGACCAAGAACTATAAACTCAGAAAAGTCAGAGAAAAGGTGAATTTAGAAGAACTTCAAATATGAAAAGCATAACACACAGACAAGGCACGAGGCAGCACAGTTGTGCATAGATTATGGATTCACTGTGAATTAACACTAGGGTTTTGTTATTTGTAGCTTCAAACCCTTACAAAGTCACTTTCAAATACAGTAGCTTTGTCTTCATGTTTTTTCTTATTATGTATTATGACAGAAGTGAGAGTATTTTTCTAAGGTCCCATTCTCAAGAAAACTCCCATTTTTCAGTGGAACTAAAATCCCAGGCTCCTCTTTACAGAGATGGCTGTTTCTCAGTGTGTTTCATTTTAAAAGAGAACACCTCCCCCTGTTTCTTTAAAAGCTCCCACCTTCAGACTTTAGGGACTTTAAAAAGTACTTTGCCAACCAGGGGAAGGAAAAAAAAAAAAAACCACACCACAGGAAAAAACAAAAACAAAAACAAAACCAGTAAGCAATTTCATTATCTTTTAGGTCACCTCCACTTAAAATCTGCCAGTCTGACATTTTTTGTGTCTACATACAAAGCCTTTTGTGCCTGAGTTTGAGAAAATATACATTCTTATTATTATTAAACAATAACTTAAGCAACCTCCACCCAAAGAACAACAAAATAACTCAAACACCTAATTCATTCTTAAATATGGAGACACATCCATGCATGAGGTGGCTGACTGACAGCTTTTCCACTTGTGCATTTTCAGGAGATACAGAAAGCTGATATAAGCCCTGGGAAGCACAGAAGAGTAATTCTCAAGAACTACTTTAAGGCAGAAAGCAAAGCCCTATGTTAATTTTTTGTACACTGTACATTATTTATATGAAGGTATATATGGGAAGGACACAATAAAATACAATTGCCAGTCTTTTAGCCACCTTATCAGGTTTCTTCCTGTTAATCTGCCTCACTCAGCTTTCAGCTAATATGACAAATCTTTAAAGAAATATTCCTTAAATGGACAAACTAGTCATAGAAGCTTTTTGTCTCAGTTTGAAAAAGTTGAATTTTATACCCCAATTCAGCTTATAGTACATCTGGAAACAACCAGTCTTTGAAAGTGACAACTGACACTTTTCTTCACAGAAAATGGTTTAAAGACTGAAAATAATGGGCTAGTAACACTTAGTTCAGTCTCTGAACAGAGGGCCACTTTTCCAAAAGAAGAATCTGTTATTTAGACCTAGCATTTCTATCATCTAAAACACATTTTAAAAACGTTGGGGTAGCTTACATTGATTAGGTTTCATTTTATTCTTCCACAGATATAGGAGACTAAACATGAATAGTGTCTATATACATCATCTACAATATTGTTAAATATACTGTTTATTACTGAAAAACAGTACAAAAAGAGATGCTGGTTCAACTCCCAAACTCAAGGCTGAGAGGCAGAACTGACTTTTAGACGGGATATAATTTCTGAATTCAAATTATTTTATCTATAACCATTTTTACAATCACTTGAGAACAACACCACAATTCCATTATTGAATTTGCTTGTAAACTACTTTTTAAAAGCATTTCAGGGACACGTTATATTGGGGTGTATATATTAGAACATAATCTGCAGCCCAATATTGTGTAGTGTGATAATGTCATATTTGGCCTCTGTGGATAAGGAAATTATTATTCTTTATTGTTTATAAGCATTCTGTTAAGAGCCAATCTGGCATCCAATGTTGATTCTCGAGTGTCGAGTAATAGAAATGGGGAATGTCAGGAACAGAAGGAGAAATGAATTCAAACTGAAACTTAAATTTTCAAGCAAGTATTTACAGGAAGAATATATGTAAAAACAGTGATGAACTACAAAAATAACTGTTTTTACAAATTATTATTTTACAAAATATTGATAAAAAACAATGAGACCACACATTACTACTTCCTAGAGGTCAAATGTAACATTTCCCTCTTGCAGATAGTATTTTTAATATGCTTCTCAACCCTTGCAATAGTCTCGTGAGATAATCAACTTCACCTAACTCTGTCCACTAGCAAAGGTGTATAGTCACTTGTCCAATGTCACAGAATGGGGTGGGGAGGTAGCGGGAAAAGGCAGAAGGTGGGGCATCGGACCCATGGACACATGCAGGCTGGCGGGTACCTGGGGAGTTCTCCAGTCACAGCCCCTGCCTAAAGCAGGTTCAGTCAGGGGGCCTGACCAGGCAGCTCAGGGCTTTACAAAATCAGGGGTTGAAATCTCCTAATGATGGAGATGGCCCAACCTTCACGGGCCCCAGCCCCACTCCAGGGCTGTCCTCCTGGGAAAAAGGCTTCTCCTTATCACCAGTCTCAGCTTTTCCTGTTTCAGCTTGTGCTGCCTCTCACCCTGCTACCATGCAAAGCTGTGAAGAGCCCAGCTGCATCTCCTCCATCCCCTACTGTTGGTGCCGGAGATGCTGCTGGATGGCCCCAGCCCCAGAGCCATCCCTTCTCCTGGCTGAACCAGCCCATCCGACAGCCTCTCCTTGCAAGGCAAGGTCTCCAGCCCCAGCGTCTCACCTCCAGCCAGTTTACTGATGTCTGTCTTGTACTGCACCCAAAAATGGGTGCAGTATCTAGGGTACTGAGCAGAGGGGGTTGATTCCAGCCCTGGCTCTCGGGGCCATGCCCTGCTCATGCCTCTGTAGGCACTGGTGGCCCTCATTGCTGCCTGGGTGCACAGGGCTGGCCCCAGTGCAACTTGCTGCCTGCCAGTGCCCAGGGCTGTCCCCCAGAGCTGATCCCCAGCCCCTGTATGGCTGCAGGGCTCTGCCTTCCCAGGGCAAGGCTCATCATTTGTCCTGGTTAAGGCTCCTGTTGGCCCATTTCCATCAAGGTTCCCCTGGATGGCAGCAGAGCCCTCAAGCACATCCACTTCTCCCCAGTTTGGCCTCATTTGCAAACTTGACAAACATGCCCACTGTTCCCTCTTCCAGGTCATTGATAAAGATTTTAAATAAAACGGGTCCAGGATAGATCCTGCAGTACAGCACTTATTACCAGCCTACAGACAGAGTACAACCCATTAACCACAGCTCTCTGAACCCAAACATCAAATAGTTCTTATAAACATGTTGTTGTCCACCTATCCAGCTGTAACATCCTAACTTGGGTACAAGCGTACAGCAAGACAGTGTCAAAAGTCTTGCTAAAGTTAAGTTCAATCACATCCAAGCTCTCCTCTTGTCCACAGACACAATTATTTTGTCACAAAAGACAATCAGGTTGCTCAGGAACAATTCACCCTTGGTAAATCCATGATTGCTTCTAGTCACTTTCTCTGTCACGTGCCCAGAAATTACTTCCAAGACAACTTTCTTTCTGATTTTCCCAGGGACTGAAGTAAGGCCAACCGACCTTTGTTCTTAGATTATCCTTTTCATCAGCGACCTCCCCTGATCTCTATACTACTTCTGAAAGATGATAGGCAGCAGCCTGACAGTGACATCAGCCAACTCTCTCAGCACCCGTGGAAGCAGTTCAGCTGGTCCAATGGATGTGTACTAGTCAAGTTCTCTCATGTATCTCCTAATTCATCCACTCTTAGTATTTCTCCTTGAACTCTGCCTCTAGGCACAAACGCTTGGTGGAATCTTGTTGCAGAAGACTTAGGCAAAGACGACACTCCGTACCTCTGTCACTAATTCATCCTTCCCTTTCAGCAACAGGCTCCCGTTTTCCTTGTTCAGCCTTTTACTCCTTGTTCAGCCTTTTACTCCTTGTTCAGCCTTTTACTACTAAAGTTGTGCAAGCAACTCCTGTTATACCTGTCATCACTTGCAAGTCTCAACTGTAGGTAGGTTACCACCATCCTTGAGTGCCCAGAAAATGTTTTTGAACTTCTTTGTAGCTTTCACTGTCTCCACTTCCTGAATACTGCTTTCCACCCCCTGCTCTACACTGGAGTTTGGTGATTAATTCTGTTTAGCCAAGCTGATCTGATATATCCACTTGTTTTCCTGAGTATCAGGGTAGCCCATACTTGGGCTTGGAGGAACCTGTCTTTAAAGACTTGATAATTTTCCTGAGCTCTTTTACCTTTCAGTGCTGCTTCTCATGGGATTCCACCTACCACTTCCCTGAGCAAGCTGAAGACTCTCTTCCTTAATTCCAGGTCTACTGTGCTACTCTCCTTCCTTCATCTTCTCAGGATCTTGGTCTTCACAATTTCATGGTCACTATAGCCAAGGCTGCCATTAATTATTTCCTTAATCAGTTCTTCCTTGTTTATGAAGAGCAGATCCAGCTGTGTGTCATTCCTGGTTGGCTCAGGGAATACCCATCTCAAGAAGTTACCTCTGTCACGCTCTAGACACCACCTGGACCTTCTTGTGACCCCACTCTGAAACACCAACACTACTTATTCCCATCCCTGGAATCACATGGCTGTGACACACCTTTCTCTCTTGAGCATGACTTATCAGCCAGGAAGACAGATACACTAAAAATTATTCTGACTGTTTTCACTGAAGGTGTGGGTAACACTGATTTTCAATAATTTATCCAATATTACAAACACTACATTTGACAACTTAAAAATTATTAAATCAGTTTAGTACACACTAGATTTTCTCCCCCAAGTATCAACAAACCATTCGTTGTCCTGGGAATCCTATATTCCTGTCATCGTAATCACTCCAAAGGCCTCAATTTCAAAGAGCTTTACTTCCCATGTTAACAAATCTGAATTAAGTTCTTCACAAAAGGTTTCCATCAGCACAACAATCAGAAGTGTCACCAAAACCACTGAATTGCTAGTGGAGGAAAAAAGATGTTTCTGGGCAAGATGTTGATTAGATAGTTAGTACACTGAATATACCAGAAGGTCATGTATTTTGATAGTGTAAAAGACCATAGCATTGTAAGTGTTCATTAGCCATGTAAATAAAAAAAAATCCACTAAATAGGCATGTATATAAGCAGCCATAAAACACTTTGATACCATGTTTGTGGCTTACTTCTTACAGGAATTTAAAAAGAACTTGCCAATTTCCACCAGCAAACAAGACAAAGTATCATTTAAATAAAAGATACAATAGTCTGTACAATGTATTCAATTATTTCCTTTTTCATTTTATCATAAACAGTGAAAATAACTTTTTAATATATTATATGCAATAATAAGGCCTCTCAGAGTGAAGCCCTCTGGAGGCTAGGACACAGTTTATTCGAAACTGCAGTTAAAGTTTTAAAGTGTTCTTCCAAAACAACAAATATCAAGTCTACTGCAATCAAATTATAGGTAAGTAAATTATACATTGAGAAAAAATTGTGAACAATAATACTTTTAAGCTTTTATTATTTCACATATATATATTTTCTCTTAAAATACAGTATCTTTTCTTTTTTAATGATTACATTTTAAGATGACTATTTGAAGTCAGATTCCTGCTTTGCAACATCAATTTTTAAAAAGCTGTGGGTCTTAAGTGAAGGAATGTAAATGAATGCAAGTCCCCACTGGTAGATTTGAATATATAACTTGTTATTTAAAGAAAATAACTTGTAGTGCAAATGTCTGGAGAAGTTAATTCCAAAATAACATCCAGGAGTCCATTCCACTTCGTACCTTTATCCTGGCATCATTGCCAGATTTTTCTGTTTTCCATTGTGCCTCCTGCTTCCTCAGTTTCTCCAGGTCATTTAGCAGGTCAGCACAGCATGTATTTAATCCCTTATTTTCCTCCTCCAGGTTTTTTATAACCAGTCTGTTTTGCTCTTCCTTATTCTGTGCACACTCCTCAGTGTCCTGTAGAACAGTACCACAAGGGCCGATAAACAAAAAAAGTGAGAACTAATCAGCAAATATAAACTGTGCAGTTTTACCCTCACAGCAGCTTCTTCTATATTTGATGGCCAAGGTCACCTGTGTACTTTTATTGGCCTCTTTCATGCAGGTGGAAGGGTCATATTTTTTAGCTGGATGACAGCTTTGATGAGTACACATTTGCAAAGAGCCCATTAATTGATCAAGCTGCCTTTGATGCTGTCCCCAGCTATTTTTGAGACCCACACAGACATATCCTCCCAGACCTCGGCTTTATCAATTAATAATGCCAGTCCCATCAGAATCTAATTACAAGAAGCCACATCTTCACACTCCTACTTTCTTTGCTCCATTTCCATCATTAACTATTTATCTGAAAGTTATAAAGCTTGGATTCTTGGCTTTAAAGCATCTTCCTCAGAGTTGGTATGTGAGAAAATGGTAAGGTATAGCAAGGCCTAAGGCAATTTTTTCTCCAAGCTTGTCACTTTCTGTGCCACAAAGGCTGACATTGCTTAAAGAACTACTTCAAAGCTACAGTCTTATGAAACTATGTACAAGTCAATATACCTTAAGTTCTTGGCTTTTATCTTTAAATTTCTGGTTCAAGTTACTGAATTCATTCTTCAAACGGGCATTTTCCTCATCCACAGCAATTTTTCTCTGTATTAAGTTGTTTATCTCCTGCTGCTGTCCTGTGAGTCTCTATTTAGAAAAAAAAATAATCAGTTACTAGACAAAAAACAATTGTAAAAGAACATGCATGTACTGAACGTTAGACCTGTGCATTTTAGACCTATGAGATGTAACAATCTGATAAATGCAGTTTTATATTTCATTATTTTCATTTCATTAGTACTTTAATCATACTCAGAACTGCATGACTATATGACACAGTAACATAAACAAGGAATTCAATATCTTGCTATTACTAAACAAAAGAGCCCATAAATGCAGAACTGAATGGAAATTATTCAGTTAAGCTTAGACAAAGACAGTCATTTGCAGAAGTTATATTTGTGGTTACGGATTAAAAATACATTAGAATACCGTTTCACTTGCACTTTTAGCATACCAAAAAATGTTTCAAAATTCTCCAGAATTCGTGAAGATAATGAGAAATAACTATTAAATGAGGCAAATGAAAAGATTATGATACAAAATAGTTGTAAAAAGGGAATTAAGTCTACCTGAATTTGCAGCTCAAGGAAGATAATACAATTCTGTTCAACACAGTGTTAGTGTACCCACACACAGTAAAATTTCACTGCCACAAAAACAACAGCTTCAACTTTCTGTGTTAGATACTTGCATTCTATTCTTATGACATTTGTATTAAGACACTCTCACTCTTAAATGCATATTAGAACTCTGCGTTTTTCTTCAGAAGTCTGTTTTAATTCCACATACTGTTTTGTCCCTTCCCTTCCTAAATCAAAATGGCATTTATCTAAGACATTTTCCTAGCAGTAACACTGTAACTGTAGTAAGAAACCGATGAAACTTTTATCTCAGGACAAAAATGCAACTCCTTTGCCTTTAATATACAAGCTTAATGAAATGTGTTCAGAAACATTAAAAGTTATCAAAAAAAGGATATACCTTTGGATTATTCTACAATACTGCTGATAACATATAAGGGTTTTCAATCTCTAAATGGTTAAATCTGGCTCACATGTATGTCACACAGGAAAAAGAATGAAAATGTGCTGAGAAAAAACATGTAAAAATACATTTTAAGTCATATCCAACAACCACTGATTTTTAAACCTACATGTAACAAATAGGGCAAAAAAGTAACTACATCACCATGGAACTCAGAGTAACTCACTCAGAAGAAGAAACACAGGTATTATAGGTAGCAGCCCTGCATACACAGCAAGCTGCACAGGGGTAAGCAGGGCTTGCTCCGCATGTTGAACAGTGTCAGTGCACTGGCATCCAAAGCACCCACACTGCACAAGGAAACTGTTCACAAAGCAATAACCACAGAAGGATGGGGCAATTTTAAGAGTCTGAGTAGCAGTTTGAATACCAGCTTCTCCTCAAGATATGCGCGCTCTTCTCCCTACTCTGCAAACAAACAATTACTGAGCACAAAGTAAATCTTTCTGCTCTTTCTGCTGCACTGTGTTGTAACATTTGACAACTAGCTTATTAGCCAATAGACTACCTTTTTTTCAGTATTGCCGGAGTTAAATCATATAAGAAGTATTAATTTCACATATTTGCTTATAAGACTAAGGTTGGCAGAAATAATTTCTTCATGAATTATTATTTAAACCACTAGTGAGCTAGTGTGACAGTAAGGCATGTGAAAAATATGTTTGAAGATGTGCTGAGAAATTAATCTATGTATTAAGCAAATGTCTTAGTCATTAAAAATATACATGACTACTTCTGTGTGGCTTGTATCTTTCCCTCCTTGTTTGTTTCATTTTTTACTTTTTAAGACACCTTTGTTGTAACTTTTTCCAAGTTACTTTGAATGTCTGCCTCTCCTCTGTAGACCTCTTCACTTTTTCTACACATCACATTCTCACCTTCCTTGCAAATATTTTTATTGTTCTATTTCTTCTCCCACCACCATCTCTAAATCTTTTCTATAAATGGTTCCTCAATATTTAGTAAATTTATTCCATCCCTTTGACCACTACTTCTATCCACACACTGTTATAAATATGGTAACATTTCTTGCAAAATGAAAAAAAACCCAAACAAAAAAAACCAAAAAACCAAAAAAAACCCAAAAACCATACCACACTACATAGCAGAAAATATGTCCAAGCAAGGACAAACGCTGCAACCAGTTCAGCATATGAGAAAGGTAATGTAATCCAGCTAACTTGTGTAGCAAATATTGAAAACAACCAACCATGAACAAATGTTTAGTAAACAGTGTAGGGAGGCATGAAGGATATTTTTCTTCTGCACTAAAATTTTTGCTTTATCAAGAAAAAAAAAAATATCTTTGTGTACCCTCATACTCGATAGCAGCCACAGTAGAATTCAAAGAATATATAAAATTATGTACTTTCTAACAGTGATCTTTAAAAACATAGAAAAGAAAGTGAATGTGAATTGAAGAGAATGGAAAAATGAGGAAAAAATTTGAGAGAAAAGTGAAAGAAATACAGAAAACTCATTCTCATATCTTGGATTTTTGCCTCAGATGTCATTAATTCCAACCAGCCAAAAAAAAAAAAACCCAAAACCAAAAAAAAAACCCAACAAAAAAACTAGCTTGTATTTAAAACAGTGTTTAATTGGTAATTTAATCTCAAACCTATAGCGTACTTGTCTATTTTTTATAATACAACTAACTCCCCTACAGAGACTCATTCTACAGCACTGGCACTTTGAACAGACTCCAGTCAAAGTTTGTCTAAGATTAAAGATTCAAAAATCATTCTTCCATTTCCTCCAGAGAAAAACTAAACCTGAATTTCAGATTCAGAAATTTATATGAAATTTTTCTCAGAAACATAACACAGTGCATAAAACTTCTCAGCCTAGTTTGTTATCAGCAGATGTTAAGGAAGAGGATAATGAAATTAAGAAACCTCCTCTTAACTAAGGACTCCCCTCTTTCATGTTTTAAGCCTACCAGACACCAGGCTCAGTTTTCATTATTCAAAAAACATAATATTTGTTCTTCAGATATATTATGACAGTTACAGGAACAAATTGTTGTTGGCAGAGATGATTTAGTTGCATCTTTAAAAAGGCATGAATCCACATTGCCATGGAAAGCATCAGTTATTCTGTTTGCCTCCCTCCCACTCCCCAGGTCCTCATAGAATTTGAGTAAGCAGCTCCTTTGAGTCTTCCTTCCAGCTCATTACTACTTGTTTAACATTTATCAAGACAAAGTCTATATTTGAAGAACACACTCAGAAATTCTACCTATCTGAAAAAGCCTATTGGCTCTAACAGAGTTAAAAATTCACAAATAACACACTCTCACAAAATCTCAAAGTGCAGCTCCAGCTTTAAGGCATCTAATTTTTGAGTACGCAAGCTACATCGTGTTACTACTTAGTTTCATTATACACTGCTGAAACTGGTAAGCTTATGTGTATTTGTGAAGTGAAATCAAAGATCTTTGGGTCCTGTTTGGAAAGGGATGTTTTCCAGCAATTTGGAGGATGAACGGAGACATGTAGGTACAAAAGTGCAACCAGTTATTTCAAATGTTTGGTCCATATTGCTGAGATGAAATTTTAAACTCAAATAAACTATTTACTTGGCATACTCTGCAAGATAATCAGACAGATTATCCTGAATCAGACTCGCACACTAATTACTTATGCCCACAACTGACCTACTTAAGACTTTAAATCAATCAAAAGGCAAATACGCCGTAACAGTCACTAAGCAGCAAACGCACCTGAATAGTCTACAAAGTCATCTACTGCAACAGTAGTGAAACATTGTTTAGGTAAGTTACACCTGCATGGAAAAAATCCTGTTATGTTGCAAAGCATTTTTCTTGGGTACCACTTTGCATGCTCTTATCTTTTCCTCTAAATGAATTGAACTTTTACTTTCATATCTGCTCATTTCACATGCTTATAAAGAAGGGGAAAAAAACAGGAGTATTACTCGGGAGCCGTGACTGGGTAGAAAAAAGGGTCATAAAGAAGAATTTCTGAGATACAGACAATTAAGTAAATTATCATCTGCCTTTGCCTGTGCAGCTGTTTTTGCACTTTGCTTCCTCAACCTATGAATTACCTTGTATAATAGGAGGAAGAGAGTAAAGACTGATTTCTTACAGCAGAGAATACAAGCAGTGTTCCTAAAAAGACTACCCTACCCTCGTAGGCAAGTGAAACAGCAGAAAAACCCCATACCTGATCAACAGAAGGGGCAACCTCCCACATGAGATTATTTTGACAGACTTCACCAGATAAAACCACTCATCAGGAATTCATCTATTCCGACAGTATCTACTGTTTTTGTCTAGATACCATAAAAGACAGGCTAATGCTACACAAGAACAATCTTAACTTACATTTTGCATTGACTGCAGTCATACTTGTTTGAATACAACAGGACAAAAGCAACGTTCAATGGGCTTTTGACAGCTTGGTGCTCAAGAATTATAAAAACCCTCATATAACTAAGACAACTAGAGTACACTTCCAAAGGTTTTTCCATAGACAAAGTTCCAAATACAAGAAAGAAAACTGTATTCTAGAAGTGAATTTGCTCTAACAAAAACCAAAGGAATCTGATTTACCCTTTTGTTTAGCTGGGAAGAATCAAAGAGTATCCCTTGTATACTGCTGGAGCCCAGAATGCTCCAGGCAACAGTACGTACAAAGAAAGAAACACTGTGACTTGGTGGAGCAGGTCTTTTGATGTTTAAGAGGACTGTCATTCCAGAATTCATTTTTATCCTTTCCCGTGGCATCTCTTTAGCTACAACCCAATACAATTTTTTTTCTTCCCTAATAACGTCAAATCATTTATGGGCAAAACCTACTTCTTTTTTAAATACCTTCATATCAATCTGCAGAGGAAGCAAAACTACATGGTAAGTCAAACCGAGAAAATGAGCTATGAAAACTACAGATCAAAACTGAAGGGGGAAAACAGTCCTTTTTTGTCTTAGCTCTGAACACCTCAGATCTTTTCATGGCAGTAGGATGTTATAATTATCTGTCAATATTTCTCGTGAATAGATATATTAAAAGTTTTTTAATTAAACTTCATTGTTATCCAGTGTGAATTTAGATAGCATACTACCGTATGGAGACAGTGAAAGTGGTAACAAAAACATAACTCTTTAATGCTAGGAGTCTGTTTCCAAAAAGAATATTAGTTAGGATACAACTACCAGGAGTTATGGACTGTTTGATGTTGCAGATACCATCACTGAACTTCTAGTCTTCAGTGAAAGATTTTTTAATCCACTACATAAAAAGCATGCAGAAAGGACTACAAAACAACAGCTGTACATGCTATTACTGCATTAAATGTTCTCCAGTTTTTTACATTTTGGGGGGGGAGACCTCATAGTTCTGCCGTTTGAAATTTGATCAGACTGCATTACTGAATCAGTATTGCGTACCTGCCTCTATACAGGTCCATAAAATGTAGATAACAGCAGGTTTTATTTCATGTCAAGAAGTTAACTCAAATGCCTACTGATAGTTTATCAAAATATCCCCAAAAATCATTCTAGCAGAAATGCAAAGCTGACACATATATCCTTCATTGCTGCTGATACAGAAATGCAACTACGCACCTTGTTTCTGTCATTGGCTGCTGAAGCACTTCACGAAAAAGCTCAAGTCTCTGCACCACAGTATTAAAAGTGTCTACCTATGACTGCAACGAAGGGACATGCATTCAACTTCCATTACCAAAGGGATCAGGGTAACAAACAAACATTATATTCTGTGCTTTCTTCATTACATTCTTTATCAGAAGCTTTCACTGTGCAGTAGTATACGTCTAATATAGCACATAAAAAAAAAATAAAAATGAACACAAACAAAGTAACTGGAACTGATGAAAAATGGAAGTATTCTCCCCCAAGCAGTGACTTTTAATGAAATCCTGACTTCTTAAGCAGAAACAAAATTAATTAATGAAATTATTTTATTACAACTTAAATATGAAAATATTATTCTTTCTTTTAAACTTCTTTTCCTCAAAATTTCTACTTCAAGATTTACATATTTATTCTCTCCCTTTCATCATCTCTTTTTCCCCACCAAGTAGTTGAGGTTGACTTACCACACCCCTAACTTTATCCTCTCCCTTCCAACTTCCCTTTTTTTTCTAGCAGGAATTGAACAATAAGTAGAGACCACTGAAAATGTGCCAGTAACATTTTATAGCTTTCCTTGATTTAGCTTTCTCAAATTTCTCTTTAGATTTTTTCAACTTTATTAATCCTTATGGTTCTAAACTTGAACACTCATACGCACGTTTAACAAATAACATTCCCAGTCATATTCTCATATAGTCCTCCCAAATAAAGAAAAACACAAAACAAAAATAAAATGAACAAAAGAAATCCGCTTTCATCTCATGACTATTCATTAGATTCTTTAATTATTTTCAGATGTAGGGTGAACAGAAGTTCTATGTAAATAATTCATGAAAAGGTAACAATATGTTATAGAAATCATCTGCTACATTTTGCAGTCTGCATGGTGTCCTTTCATAGTCAAAATGACACTCGCTAGTTACGATATAAAACACAAGTTATTTTTAAATCCATACTGCTCCAAAAGTAAAATGCCAACAGTGCTACCTGATTCTACAGTATCCTTCCAAAGGATGCCTGTATTCATAGTTAATTTAGAACTTGACTTCTAACAAGGACAGAAAAAACAAGGAGAAATAGCAACTGACGTATAATGGATTAAAATATAACTCATGCAACAGTACTATGAGTACATATCCCATTATTAATTCCTATTTTTCACACCTGCCCTTATGCTATAATAATCTTAAATAAATAAATAAACAAACAACTGCAAAGAGAGGGGAACTGAAGTGGGGAGCTCACTTGACTTTCATACCACCAGAATTTTGTTCTTCATTATCCCATCCCATCCCATGCTTTCCAGGACTCCCTGAGATTAAACAATTTAAAGAATTGTTGCAATAAAAAGAAGTATGGAGCTGCAAGCAGGCATCTGCAAATCCATTCCCAAAATGAACGAGAATTTTTGAGCACCTGTTTCTATCAATAATAGACGTGAAATAAAACATGGTAATTTAAAGATGTATACAAGGGAAAACACTCTTAAAACACTGTCCATTCAAATATGCTTACCTACCATTTATGTGCTGGAGAAAAATGGCAGGTCTTTTTTGCAGGAGGAAGAAAATAAAATTTAAAAAAAAAAATCTTTAAAGAATCTTCACGGGGATCAAGCAAAATGGTTCTACAGAGAAGCAGACCAGAAACATGAGCAGCTAGCTTCACCCTGCAGGTAGGGAACATGTATTTACTCCTCTACCACGGGTTGGTCTTGCTCCTGAATTCTCACCTGACCCATAGATTAAGGAAGGGTCAAATAGTACAATCTATTATAGACACCATGGTTTCTATTGCCCTCTTTGGACTTGTCTGATGTGATGAATTTGGTGTCTTCAGCAAAGTTTGCTATCTTAATCGAACCACCTCACAGAATTTTTTAGCATTTGAACATGTGGTGGAAATAAACTGTGACTTTATGTAGTGTATCAGTCAGTCTTGCAACTCTAGCACCTCACTTTCACTAGCAGCAAAGGAACCATCTCCAGCCAGCAATCTGCTCAGTAGGTCACAGCACTGACAAAACTTTTTTATGATGTGCACCATTTCATTCCACTCAAGCTGCTCCTTACAACTACACTGTAGCACGTTCCTTCTCTCATCCACTAAAAACAAAGCTCTACTATTCTTTTCACTTCTTATGACATACTACAATCCTTTGTATCCCTTCTGCTGCACAGGTGTAGTGCAAGCAAGCGTTGCCAGCAGCTGCATTTTTGCATTGACAAGGGAGACAAATACTGTTTCTGGCACATGCACAATAGGTTTGCCATCTCTGAAACAAGGAATACAGAAGCTCCTTGCCCTGTGAGGGGGCAATACTTAAGAGGCAGGTTTTCACAAAAATACACCTCTAATTTGGAAATAAGACAGCACTGCCAAAAAAGAAAAGCTGTACCTCATAATAAATCTAGCACCTCTCCCAGTATAGCATGTATTACAGTAATGGATCTACTAGATTTAGAGATTAACTGTCCATTTTTGTCTAATGAGGATAGGACAGCTCTCAGGATAAGTACAGCGAACACTGACAATATAATCTGACAATCTTGCCACAGCTCTAACACCACCTTAACCATCAGCTGCTCTAAATAAATCCCCTTTCCTCTTTTGTCTAGTGATTCTCTGCACCAGGACAGACTGGATTTTCTATAGTACCTACAACACAGTGCTGTAAAGCGGCACTGTCCAATACATTGATACTTTCACTACTCCTTCCTCTCTTCTTAGCAGCTATGTGGGGAGCTCTTGCTGAGCGGCACTGTCCAATACATTGATACTTTCACTACTCCTTCCTCTCTTCTTAGCAGCTATGTGGGGAGCTCTTGCTGGGAACTCAGGAAAAAAAGGAGAGTTTACCACTTGTGGAAGAAGGGGCAGGCGACTCAAGAAGAGTACAGGGATCTTGTTAGGTCATGCAGAGAAGAAATGAGAAAGGCAAAAGCCCAGCTAGAACGCAATCTGGCCGCTGTCGTTAAAGACAACAAAAAATGTTTT
>NW_008794774.1:5730750-5747807 GCF_000699145.1 Aptenodytes forsteri | reverse complement strand
AGGGAAGTGGTGGAGTCCCCATCCCTGGAAGTATTTAAAAGACGAGTAGATGAGGCGCTTAGGGACATGGTTTAGTGGGCATGGTGGTGTTGGGTCGATGGTTGGATTCAATGATCTTAGAGGTCTTTTCCAACCTTAATGATTCTATGATTCTATATTTTGAAACTATGGAAAGCAGCAGCTCAGCCCTCTAGGTCAGGCAGCAGAAAATCCAAACTGTCTTCTTACCCACTATTCTCTCTACTAATTCCAAATCAAAACCAACAATCTGCTAAAATGAGCTTTTCTCTTCTCTTCATTGAAGAGCATCATCTTGATGGAACTGGGTTGTTTGTTATTCTCCTCCTCAGCAAGGCCTATACAAGTTCCTCAGAGTGATTTAGCCTCTGTTCTGGAAGTGTGCATGACTATGTGAGATCTGCAGAAAACGATACCTACTAGCATCTACTCCTGACACAGCAGTATTTCATTACACTCACATACATCAATGCTGCCAGATCAGGTATGGTAAATAAAGAACAGCTGTTGCTATGTTCAACTTTTCTGACAAGCTCCTTCCTCAGTGTGGTCAGCAGATTCATATCTCAAAGGGCACTGCATGCTTCTTTCTGCTACCTGGTCCTTAAGGAACAATGATTTTCTTGAACTTGAGGAAATCTGCCTGTATTCAAGTAAGAATCCATGATATGAGAAAAGTTTCCTCATCAACAACGTCCTTAAAGGGGGAATAAAATCCAGCTTCACCCTCTTAAAACTATACTGACAATTAAAATAAAAATTGTGTCACTACAGCAACCAGATAATGTACAGAACACAGTTAAGAAGTTAATCTTTTCTACAGTATAAACAGTTTCCAATGGCTTTAGAAACCATTTTTGTTTCAAGAAAAAAGGCTATCCTATTGTAACCCTAATTGGCTACATAATAACTATTGTTACCTGGATTGAACAAGACATTTCCCAAACTAGACCCCAGCTCCCCAGAGATGAATCAGATCACAAAGATGACCTCCCCTTTCTTTCCAAGCTGGAATATTGAGCTCTGCTAAAATGAGAATCAAGCATTTCAAACCAGTGGAATGGACAGAGGACAAGAAACATCACACTTCTTTACTTAGTGTACTTTTTCGTGTCTAATCCAAGTGTACCTATCATTTCAGGCTATCTTTGTAGAAACACCACTGAGAACATGAAGGCTGAGTAATAAAGATCCAGAAGCTTTAGCCAACTTCAGGCTTGGCTACACGGGCAAATTAATGCAAAGATGAAGTATGGATTTACAGCGCACCTGTATGAACGCCCCATATAGCTGCTTTTTTGCAGATGAATTAGGAAAACTCCTTCCTCAAAATGGAGTAAGCTACCTTACAGAAACACATTTTCAACTTGCAGAGAAAGCATTCCCACTGGGAATTCACACAAAAGTACTAATGAGCTGTAAAGGTACACTGTAATTTACAGCTTATTAATTTCTTCAGACAAAAAAGCCCACAGGTATTAGCCATAGTCATAATACCACCTACCTCAGGTAGCCTTCTATCAGTAAACCATAATCAGCAACTTTCAACTATTTGAATAATAAATACATTTTCCTCCCCATCTTTCTCACTCAGGTCAGCTCCTTAACAAGATTTATTTCCCTTAATTTTATGAAAAAACTAACTAGAAGATGGCAAGCAGGAAGGCACAAAGACATATGATAATTCATTGATGCAGTTCAAAGGGGCTACATAAAACAGACAGGTTTCAGCACTTAAGGCTGATCCCTTTTCCAAGGTACAACTTGAGTAAAATGATGTTTTTAAAGAAAAAAACAAACCTGTCAGTGTCCTCAGATATTCTTCGCTTGCAAAATGTATTAGTCTCATTCACTGGAGAAACTTTTTTTGCAAAGAGTTTATAAACTTCACATAATCTTATCACTACTGACACATTCATCCAAACTCCCTATTACTGAAATTATCCTCATGTCCCTCGTTACACAAGAATAATCAAGGTTATACGCTACCGGAAATAAAGTGTTTAGTTGGCAATAATGTGTGTATACATTTGACTTAATTTAATAACAGCATTTTATTACAAAGAAAAATACAATCAGGTGAAGGTACAAAAGTTAAGAAAAATTTATCAGTGTTAATTAATGCTTCAAGGTAGAATTATGCTTCTTTCAATTGGACCCATTAAAGGGGCTTTAATATAGATTTGCACAGCAAGCTGAAGATTTTCAAGTGCAGATAATGAGGCAAGCTAGTACTATTTTAACCCCTCTGGAGTATCATCAGTTGATAAGGTTTTGAAATGTTACAAGGTCTAGGACAAAAAGATTAGCTTTAGTTCCTCCAGATCAAAATTGAAACCTAATTAATTAACAATGTTATGGAAGACAGAAAAGGTTTATTGCTACTTTTACACGTCTTTAATTTCATCTTCTAAGGAAAACAGGTGAAGATATTTTAATTTATCTATTGCATGAACGGCAGATGACTGAGTTTCCTGTTACCACATTATCCCCTAAACTAATTGTTTAAATTCACAAAATTTAATGCATTCTTCCAAAAACCTCGCCTTATTTTAAAAGACAAAAAAAAAGACCAGTGATCTATTTGAGACATACACAGATATTATAAATCAAATACACCAGGTAGGAAATGTTTCCAAAGAAAAGGGAGAATGAAAAAAGATATCTGCAGCAGTCAACCTTCAGAAGAAGAATAATTAAAATTCTAGGACAGTGAGTTATCCACTTAAAGGCAGCAGTTAGAAATTCTTTTCCTTGAAACACATGAGAAATTATGTATATATGGCAAGGATACATCACTACTGAGAAAAGAGTTTTGAATCACTGTGTAAAACAAAAATGACAGTAATAAGATCAGTATAGCAATCTAGCCACCAACCTCAAAGGAATAAGGTTTTTACCACACAGCATTTAGAATAAATATGTATATGCCAGATGAAGCACAGCTGTGGCTATCAAGACCAAAAGTTACCAATTAAGCAATTAAAAAGACAAGAATTAAAAAAAAAGGAACACAGAAAAATACAATGAAAAACTGCAATACAACATATTTAGTACTGAATTTATGTGCAATAATAGATCAAAAAAAACTTAAGTGCTTTAATAAATACTATATTTATTTGAACCTTGGAATGGTACATTTTGAAATGCTCCACATTTATTTCATATTTAAAATGTTTAACACAATATGCAATTATACAATAAACTCATGGCACGAAAAAAGTCTCATACATTCATCTAAAACTGAAGATCACACCATTGTAATTTAGGAAAGGTGCACAACAGACTGAAGTCATACTAAAGTATGTGAAGTTTAATGCATGTACTCTGTTCCAAAGATATTAGACAGCAGAAGTTTTGCAAAACTGTGATTAACACTGATTTTTACCCTTAAAGCCACAAGTTCCATTCTCATGAATATTTGAGCACTTCTTTTCCCCATTTAGGTTATACAAAAGTGATTAAAGACCATATTACTCCTCAGTCATAAGTTTCTAAATTAATTATTTTAGTTGATTTTCATTAATATCCATTAAAATGGAAACCCTTCAAACAGTTGAAATATCTCTTTAAAAATAAAGCTAATTTAGCTCTCAGTATTAAATAACTACATGCATCTCACCTAGGGTGTGGAGAATATGCTTTCTTCTTTACAGTAATTTTAAAAGAGCTCTTAAGCATGTCAGGACAAAGTCTAAGCAGAATACAAGAGAAGAAAGATTATCTCATGTTCTCCTTCTAGGGTTTTGTTGTTGTTTCTGGCAGCAATATCAGCTTACATAAATGTCAAATTATGAGATACATCATTGATTTGCCTTTTTTCCCTTAGTCAGCATGGACTCATACAATCAGCTGTTTGGTGGCCACTCAGAAATTCCTAGTAAATAAATACCCTATGACAAATGATATTGTTGCAACTGATCTCTGTATAATGCATGAAGGGGAGGGAAAAACAACAGAAGAGATGACTGGATAATCTCACCTTCCTAGACATAATAGAGTGGTAGACTGCAATGCGCCTTGAAGTCTTGCTGTCTATACTTTACAGAAAAGAACATTCATTGTCATTACTGTCAAAACTCAGTTTTACAAGCAACCTATCTGCATGTTAAGTACACAAATAATATCTCTTTCTCCTTAGATGAACAAAGAAAGAACAAATCCAGAAAAACAAAATAAATGAGAATGCTTCTTACTACATTGTTCTCTATGCCAGCTCCCGTCTTTGATTACCAAACCACAGAAACCACTGCAAAAACTCAGAAAATTATCCCCCTCTTGTTTCAATCCTGTGGCATCCCAGCCAATGGATGAGGCAAGGTCAGAATGACACCACCTTTGTATACAGCTTTTATATACAGCACTAGCCATTGGCACCATCCAGTGCCCTTCACAAGCGCCCCCCCCCCCCCCCCCCCCCCCGCCCTCCTCCGCCAATGATACTCTAAGAGAACCTATTTGAAATGGCTGTATTACAACATGCATTAAAGTTGTGACGATCATCAAAAAAGCAGCTTCTGTCCTCCTCATCTGTTAATTCCTCCCATCCTGTTGCCAAGTCCTCCTTTCCCAGCTGCCACTTTTCCTTCATTCTAGCTACATTTTCAGCCTCTCCCCACTTCCAGATGGTAACTGCATCACACTATCAATTTCAGATTTCTGATCAATTTCAATTTCAGCTTCTGAAATCGATCTGAAACCACAGACAGCAATCTCATGGAGATGCACACTACAGGTTCAGAAGTTGCCACAGCAGGCAGCCCTTCTTAAAAGCACATTACTGCATACAAATTCTTATAAACTTCTTACACAAGTATTTTCTCTTTCAGCTAAGGATAGGGTAGAAATGCAGGAATAAATATGCATGGCTGGTTTATAAAAATTATGTACATGCGTGCACCCGCCACATTACAAATCACACCTACAGCCATGAGGACATGACAACACACCGAAACTCCAGCCAGTGCTGTAACACAAAATAAAAGGATGAATAACCTCATTTCAGTGGTGTTTCTCATCAGGCAGCAGGTGTGTCAAGTTTATTTTGAACAAACCAGAAGTAGGTAAGCTCTGGAAACCTCAGTTTACACCACTGGCTACACAACTTACCTCAATTCAAGCAAGACCCTAATAAAGGCCATCAGAAATGTGAGGAAATTCACTAATGATCTGCATAGTGGGGCAGAGTGCACTCAGCAAGTTTGCTGATGACACAAAACTGGGAGGAGTGGCTAATACTCCAGAGGATCGTGCTGCCGTTCAGCAGCTGGACAGGCTGGAGAAATGGGCTGAAAAGAACCTCATGAAATTCAACAATGGGAAACGAAAAGTCCTGCACCTGAGGAGGAACAGCCCCATGCAAGCTTGTATGCTGGGGTCCATGCACCAATACATGCTGGGGGCTGCCCAGCTGGAAAGCAGCTTTGCAGAAAAGAACGTGGGGGTCCTGGTAGAAAACAGCTTGACCATGGGCCAGCAAAGTACCATTGTGACAAAGACAGCAAATTGTATCCTGGGCTGCATTAGGCAAAGTATTGCCAGCAGGTCAAGGGAGGTGATCCTTCCTCTCTACTCAGCACTAGCGAGACCACAGCTGGAGTACTGTGTTCAGTTCTGGGCTCCATAGTACAAGAGAGATATGGACCTACTGGAATGAGTTCAGTGAAGGGCCATGTAGATGATTTAGATGTTGGAGCATCTCTCCTACAAGGAAAGGCTGAGAGAGCTGGGACTCTTCAGCCAGGAGAAGAAAAGGCTCAGGGGGAATCTCATCAATGTATATAGATACCCGAAGGGAGGATGCAAAGAAGACAGAGCCAGGCTCTCTTCAGTGGTGCCCAGAGACAAGACCAGAGGCAATGGACACATCAGGATGCACTTTTTCACTGTAAGGTGACCGAGCACTGGCACAGGTTACCCAGGGAGGTTGTGGAGTCTCCATCCTTGGAGATATTCAGAAGCTGTCTGGACATGGTCCTGGGCAACTGGCCTAAGTGATCAGGTTGTGGAGTCTCCATCCTTGGAGATATTCAGAAGCTGTCTGGACATGGTCCTGGGCAACTGGCTCTAAGTGATCCTCCTTGAGCAGGGGTGGTGGACCAGATGACCTCCAACCTCAACTATTCTGTGATTCTATGAAAAACTATGTATCAGTCAGCCTTTTATCCCCAAGAACTGCAGGACTTCGACACCTGAAAGCACACCCTCGACCTTTGTCTGTGTTTTTGCTATCAGCTTTATTATCTGTGAAGTAATTCTAATTCTTTTTCTCTCCCTCCATATCACACTTGGTCTGATTATGACTTTTTTCTTATTAACATTCCTCATAATATGGAAAAGCACATTCTGTTCTCCTCAGTCTTGAGAAGGTAGTCATTTGAGATTTATGGAGAAAAAGAAGGTGCTATGTTTATTGTTCTCTTGTGTTTATTTAGTATTTGTTAGTGTTGGATTTCATAAGTATCATATTTCAAATTCTATGAAGGGTTCATAAGCTTTAGTTACTTTTCAAAGAATAATTCTGATTTTTAGAAAATGAGCTCATATTTCCTCAATTTCACCAATGGCTTGGCTCAATACATGGTTTTCATTTAATTTTTTTTTACTAATATACAGTACTCAGTTTTGAGTGAACAGTTCAATAGAGAATACACGACATAAGACTTATGTATGACATTCTGGATTTGTCAGTATTGTTTTATAGTTTATGCTAACAGTTAACTTAATAAATATTGTTATAGGTTAGTAACACTAAAATACATAGCTGTATTGCTTTTAGGATACTACATGTTTAGTCCTCATTACTCTAGAAATGTTTTATTTTTGTTTGTCAGGATGGCAAATCTTTCCAAACCACAGACACATTACAAACCTAAACATAGTTGGAACTCTTCTAGATTAAAATCCAAGTTTAGGTCAATCCATTAGGCAAAATAAGGCAATGAGTTGATAATTTTTTTTCAGAAAAAGTTTCATCTAAAATCATAGGAACTTTTTAGGTGAAAGGTCAACTTTTTAACAACTCAGAAGACTTTAATTAATACTTTATCAGAAGGTTATCATCTCTGAATCACCTGCAACTTTCACCTTAAGACACAACTTAAGACACAATAGCAAACTATTTTCACATCTTAGGAAATATAAATTTGATGTCAATGATAGAAGTTTTCTTAACTGCTGTATTTAAACATAATACGAACCTGTTCTAGGGTTTCTATTTTGCTGTCTTTGGCTTGCAAAATCTCTAAAACCCTTCTGTCCTTGACTTCAGTTTTCTGCTTTTCTCTGGAAACAAACAAAAAAACCAGACACTTTATTAGTCATAATTTGCAGTTAATCATTTGAATTTTTCATGTCCTGATAATGAATGTCATTTTAAAGCACAGAAAATTAAATTATCTGAAGCTGACAGGCCTTGCAGAATTAATCAGGGAGCATATGGCAAGTGACAGCAAATTACATCTGTAAACAGCTAACATAACTTTGTTCAAAAAGAAACAGAAGCAGGAGGTCTTAAAATACATTTTTAAGCAGCTGGAATTATCTTTCTCATTCTTTCCCAAATACAGAAAGTGTACTTGTCCACAGACTGAGCAAAATGCTTTTTCCCTTCTTGGCAATGTAAAGCCACTAAGCTGCCTGGGTTTCTGAAGTCCTTCTCTCAACTACATGGCATTTCTATGTCTGAAACAACACTTTTGAACATCATGGATAGCTATTTTACTATTTTTCGCATGGATAGAACCTGTAACTTTTATCAGGGAAAAAAAAGACAGCTCAGAAGCTTGGATAATAGGGACAAGCAGAGCCTCTCTATGTGGTTAATAAGTGCAGGGCTATAATCATCTCTGCAACATTTCGTAGAAAACCAGCTGATGCTTTGTTTAACAAACCACCTCATCTCATTGCTATCCTATTTCTTGACTGAGTTTTAAATGTTGATGCCCTTACTGGCTTCTGTTTTAGGCAGAAAGAAAGAAAATAAATGTTGCAATAGTAGGGATACACAGAGATTCCTTAGCACAAGACAGAGTTCCAGCATATATCTGTGACAAAAGGTCTGAGAAACATATATTCCCTAAAAATGGCCAAATATTTCAGGCATCCCCAGCACCACAGGTGACAGAGAAGCAGAAACTCATTCAGATTACTCCTGCTCTCACAATACAGTTAAACTTCCATTATGGCTGGTTATAAGACACCGCTAGAAGCCAGAGAATCCTACTTGCACAACTTCTGCTCTACCAAAATAGGAATGTTTCAGAGGTGGAAGGGAATGGAAGAGTGGTATCCATGAGTCTGTAAATCTGATCAAAAGCGGATGAGAATATCCAGCTGTGCACAAAAGGCTTCATCTACTAAAGCATTTTGTAACAGAGACCAATAAGGATAGTAGATATATGGGCAATTATTTTTCTCCACTATTATGCATTACTGCGTAATTCTACTGTTATCAGTGATTTTAAAGGCTAAACTAGACTGTCCCCACAGGCCATCCAATACCATGTTTTTTTAAATAAAATTCTATAACTGCTAAAATATTTAGTCTGATCTTGAGTAAATAAAGAATTAAATAAAAATGGTATGGAATTTAAAAGCAAGCTTTTTGGAAACCGAGGTCTCAAGGCATCATAACTGTAAGTAGCACTCTCCTACTGCAAATACAGCAGCACTGATGTGCTGTAGCACTGGAAGAAAACTAAGAAAAACCTAGCTGAAAAGATATGTATTTAAATTACATTTATCTAGGAGAAACAAAAATATACTGGATCTTAAGCAGTTGTATGCCATTAAAAAAGTCTACTTCCATAAAGAAAATAATTCAGGAGCTGTAATGAGCAGAGAAAAGTGAAACCATGAATATTCATCAAGTATTGCAAAAGACATTTCATGTCTGAAAGGGGTATTTAACATTTTAACTGAGACAGAAACTTAACAGAAAAATGCACATCAGATCCTGACCTCAAAGCATCTGATCACCTGCAATCAGAAGCATCAAGGAATTGTCGTGATAGGTTGCTAGGAAGACATGAGCAGTGAAGTACATAGTACAGCCAGTTTTTCATAGTTTCTCTTTGAACATCTACTGAAACTGAACTAAGTAGACTGCAATTACAGAGATCCATACAAATATGAAATTATCTGGTGTATTCCAAAGGTTACACTGTGACATCCTTTGAAAAAAACCCTAAGGACAAAAAAGGGAGCACAAGAGAGAAAACAACAAACAGGTTCGATAACACATGACAGTTAATGAAACTGACCCACCCCGCTTATAATGCATAACTAGTTTACAGAAATCATTCTCAGTCAGGTTTTAAGAAAATGGTAAAAGACTTTCTGATAAGCTTATAAAACTTTGTACTAAAAGATATTGGACAACTTCAAAAATTAGGAGTTAATAAGGAAAAATGTCTGTGAATAGATTATTTGTATAATATTCATCACAGAAGTTTGTGCATGTTCCTGAAACATGTATACTGTTCATGATAGGTACTGTACATTATGCCACAACTTAAATGAACCAAAAACTGCTCCAGTACAAAAATACCAATGCTTCTTCATACTTAATTACTTTGCTGTGGGGTCCTTAATGGCTATCAACAATTACCCCTTTTCAAAGATAATAGTTGCAGTACATAAAACGCAAATATTTTGTGAAGAAGGTATCTCTCTCCCATAAGCACGTTACACCATAATCTATCTGAGGAACTGATGGACCTACATTAATCTATGTCTAAACTGTAAGTATTATAGCACTCCAAATTTCCTCAGGTCTTAATTACAGCCAGACAACTTAAGAATTTAAGATTAGACACATGCATAACTGCTTGATCCAAAATTTTAAGAGCCTCAGAATTCAAAAAGCAAAGCAGGTCTTTACTACAAAGTATTTAGAATAGTAACGCGTAGACACAGAAAGAATCATACAATGCACTACACGCACACATAAACCCCATGAACCACTGAATAGCATTGCCTCCAGCCCTCAAAAGTATCCTGACCTTAATCGCTGGCTGACACGTCCTATCCATTCTTTGTTCCCACGGTGATGTATTTCCCTTTCTATTTTAATTCAGCTGTTTTTATTTTACATTTCTACTTAAATTAAACCATTGCTTTAACTACTCATTCTATATCTACCATCCACAATATGCCATTGTCTTTCCAACTCCTCTAACCACTATCAACTCGCACAAAGTCAGTCTTATTTAAAATGAGGCCCCATTAAATACAAATACTGGATAATTAGCCTCTTAACTCAGCTATGCAATCATCACTTGAAGATTTATTAAACTTGTTTTCTAATGGATTAATTGATCTGAAAACCTGATGGGTCAGGTAGATTTCCCAAAGCAAGGCTCAAAAGAACTCTACAGTTGTGGGGTTTTGGGGTTTTTTTATTTTAAAGAGAGAACAGGAAGTGAATAAACCAGCCAAGAATCAAGCAAAAGAACAAACTGCTCTGGAGAACTGAAAAATAGCATGCACAGCTAATTCTGGTGTATTATTGGTAGTCAAGAATTTATGGAGCCCTGTGACTTTAGGAGAAGACTGCACGAAGGAGGTCTGAAGAATAAAGTCCGGGATTGGAGAGTAAAAACAGACCTTTGTTAAAGCAAAAAATGTGCCTGTAACACAGGCACACACTAGCCAATGGTTCAAAGTGCATTTCTAGTTAAATGTAGTATTTTCCCTGTTTATCCGATGCTCAGTCAAACAGTCCTTCGAACAAGGCTGCCAAGAAACAAAGTTCATAAATACAGGTCTATTGTCATCATAATGAGTGGGGAAGTCTAAAGTAAATTCCACGGTTTTTTGGTTTTCTTACAGACTCTCAAGATAGCACAGGCTGTAGTAATGCCCCCAAAAATAGTTTCACCAGTGACCACCCATTGCTAAAGAAAAAATCCTAATTATCATAATTTAAGCACACAATGGATGTTGTCAGAAGCCTAAAGCATATATTGAAACCTCATATGGAACTTTATCAGCAGCTTCTCCTGGCGGCATAGGACAACTTCCAATGCTTGTCACAGGACAGTTCCCCACAGACACTCAAGGTAGTACGACTGGAACTTGCACATCATATTTGGATCTGCTGTTGCACCTTGAAATGAGACTTGTTAAGACTTGCAGCAATCCCCTCCTCTTTTTTAGAAAGGTAGCAAATATGAAGAAAAATCTTTGACCAACTTAATTAATTGAGCCATTATGTATTTACAATATATTAAAAAAAGTCCACTGGAATATGGGGGAAAAAAAAAATTCAGGCACTGTCAAGAAGCTGATGATGATCAATGACTGAGACAAACTCCTGTTTAGCTAATTAGAACCGCTGATGAGCAATAATGATGTGAGCTAAGAATATTTGCAGACTTCTTTAGGATGAAAAATGGAGTGAAGAGAGGCTGTCAATTTGTACAAGTTTTAAGCTCCAATCAGTTTTCCCACGTGTACTACCTATTTTAAATGTTTAACACAGATGTATTTAGCTACAAAGATTATCTAGATTCAGTTTCCCGCAAAACTGAAGAAAGTGAGAAAATACTCTTAAGCTTAACATTTTTCCTGTGTTCGATTTTTTTTTCCCTGTGTTATGCTAGACCTTACACAACAGGACAGGATAATATTTTTGAGGTTTGGCACATTTTTAATGGCTTGTCAAAAATGAAACATTAGACTATGAGGAAACATTTAACTATGAATGAGGTACAAAAACAGAAAATGCACTACAAAAACCTTAAGATTTTAAAAAAACAGAAGTTTGTTGAAGTTTATAAAACACCATGCTTCCTAAAATCTTCAGCAAAAGCAGTCTGGGAAAAGAAGCATCTTGTATCCTGCCACAGGTCTTAATCAGTTAAGCAATTAACCTTTTGTCAACAGAAAGTAATTCAGAGTTGTATATAATTATGTCATTTTTACATCAAATAAATGAAAATTATTTTAACTAGTAAATTGAATTTGCTGTTTACAAGGTTTCATGGAATATGTTCTTTCAGTTTTACAAAACAGCAGGATTTTTTTAAAAAAAAAGCATCTACAAATTTGGCCTCAAATAGCTAAGAAAGTTAAGGTTACACTGCAAACTTTGGGCTGTGTGGTAAAAGAACAAAGGGTGTATTTTAACAGTATACCTATATAACTAAAAATAAACTGCTTCTAGAAATGTTACCTTTGAAGCTATTTCTTTGAATCTAAAGGGCTGCAGAACTAGAAAGGCTACAAAATATCAGCTTGTGTGATACAGCATTTAATTTGATTATCATCTCTCCTGGTCTTCCAACTTCCAGCTATTTTACAGACAGACTTACACACGTGCATACACTCAATGTTGGTATTAAATAGATAATGAATTGCCCATGTGCAAAGTGAAGCTGTAGAGCACACACTGTCAATGTTTTTGTAAATACAGCACCAATATTGTAATTTACTGTGTACAGCCACATCCCTGCAGTTGCACAGTCAGTGGTTAGCAGAAGCAGAGCCTATGCCTTAATCTTCCAACTAGAAACCTTACTGTGTTTCCGTGTACCTATTAAGATAAAAAAATGGAGCTAAATAGTTTTCATTTAATAGTTTATTTTCACCTCAGATTCTAGAATATCCTTATACTTCACGATGAATTATAATTGATGCACATTATAATTTTTTTTCTTTTAATACTTAAAAATAGTACTTTTAAAAGATTCAGATAGCATGGAGCAAAAAAGAATTTAAATTGATACCACACATTTTGCACTTGTTCTAAGACAGCAGTTATTTTCTATAGCAAAATTGCGTACATCTATTTTTGTTTCTTTACAAAAATAATTTAAGATCTAATTAAAGAAAAATTGTAAAATGAAATTATTTCCTTAGTAAATTATTTATAGAGCCAGTTCTGTGTTCCATGATGAGTATCAAAATGGAAAAGCATCATTACAGAAATGTAATTTTTCTTGCATCTCTAACTTGATTGATTTAATTCATTAGATGAATTTATTAAGGACTCTTATTTTAAGCAAAGTACATAAAATACTAAATATATTTTTACACTAGAGTAGTAAAGAAAATAGTGACATTTTTCCCTAATAATTTTGCAAACATTTTTAATCTAAAATACACAAGCCTCTTACAGTGTCCGAAATATCAGCACTTCAGAACAGACTGCTTTAACATCTGCACATCACCAGGGTTTCCCCCAAGGATTTTTAAATGATGCCTGCCTGTGCTGAATAAAGTGCTAACTTGCACCTTGCATTTCAAACTGTGTCCTGAGCAGCCATCCAGTTGGTACAACACCAGCTGAATTCCCAGAGGCCACTGTTCAATCAGGCTTGACTGCAATTATCATGTCAATATTTTGTGCTCCGATATGCAGATATGCACACATGCAAACTGCATAATACCTTCTTCTCCATGGAATGTTGACTTATGTTCAATGTTCTGAGAATTTTTAATGAAACAGGATATTAAACTTTCATCAACTATAGAAAATCACAATTATTTGACCTTAGATAGAAAGGTTGTACTCTTACGCTCTATTATTCTGTCCATTTTATTGAGCAATAATAACTAGGGAGTCCACTTTATTTTAAACTCAGAGTGACAAAACAGTAATAGCCTTTAAAAATTTGTTGGATCTTGTTTACTTCCTTGTTCTCCTGTCATTCTGTATCCTGTTAATTTGCATAAGAGTAAAACAGTAAGTGGTTTAAGAAAACTTCTGCAAGCTATTTATCATCCCTTCAAAGATAGAAGATACAGGTTTTTTTAATTATTTTTCAATTAACATCAGCAATCTATATTGCTCATTCGTACAGCACATTCACTTATCTTTTTACATAAAAAGTACATGTCATTTTTAGTTCATCTGCACATCATCAGTCAGTGAGGAATCTACCACAATTTGCTATTCACAGGATGCAGCAAACCACAGTGTTAAGTTCCTGTGATTACCTTTCCAAAAATTCTTTGGTTATTTCTGATCGCTTGCTCTTCAGCCATGTTTTCCTTTTGTACACCTTTAGACAGATGTAACTCCCCAAGAACAACAACAAAACTCTCTCTTAATCACTGACACTAACATTTAGGTTGCCACTGTTTCTCAGAGTGGCCCGAAATGATAAATCCATTCTTGCTCTTTGTTAAGATTGCAAGACACAGCACACTTGGAATTTAGGTGTGGAAAAACATCTACGTAAGGCAAGCTTGCCAAATGTAACTATCTGCAAGGGTACCATCTAGCGTAACACAATCCCCATTTACATCTACCAAGTCTTGTATCACTGCCACAGTTTGATCATTAAAGGATCCTGCTACATCTCCCTTCCAGAAGAAAGGAGTCAGCTAGAAGCCTTAGAGGAAAATTAGAGTCAGTTGACCTGTCAAGATTTCATGTATTATAAGACAAAAGTCTTAAAGGAGAGCTCTCAAAGTTTACAAAAATATTTCAAAACCTTTGATACTCCCATCTGAAATGCAACTCTATTTGAGTTTACACATGCATTTACCTGTAAAAGGTACTTTCTAGCACTTTTTTTTTTCCAACTCATCATCATAAAAAAAAAAAAAAAAAAGAATGTTTCAAAAGGCAGTGAACTAGAAATAGCATACTCTTTACATAATACTGAGATCAATAGTATTTAAAGTAGCTGGAAAGTACACTAACATGAGTAGTACTTTTACAATGGCTTGTTTGAAAATACCCGGAGGCTTTTACATATCCCAAAGGCATTTCTCATTTGCACAGTAAAGATAATTTTTTGTTTATATCTGAATATTAAAATGGGAATATAGTTACAGTTATCCAGCAAGAACTGCAAAGACTGCTGAAAAGTAAAATATCATTGGTGTATTACAGGAATCAACAGCACAGCCATAAAAAGGTACCAGCTACATTTTTACAATTTTAGGGCAGGCGAACTTCTATTTTGGGACCATGAAAGTACTTCAAAATCGCAGACAAATAACGGAAACCTACTATTAATTTCCCCCTATGACCCTCAAATTATGCCTTTCACATTTTCCTGGTTTATTTGAGAAAAAGATACTATAAGGAATTGTCTAATGCTACAAATATAAATTAATGCTACAAATATAAATTACCTGACTGTATGGCTAGTACTGCCCACTTAATTTCTCCTAATATATTTTTTTCTTTTTTCTTCATCACATATCCATGGTGTACGAGGTTGTAAGTGAACATTTTGTCCTTTCACACTTGCACCTTTTTACTCCTGTCACTGTAATCTCCCGGAGAAAGTCTGGCTGTTGCTTTCGTCAATTTAAAGACCAGAATCCAGTGGACTATATTGTTTAGTTCATTATGTATATGATCTAGGATACACATGACTGCTTTCTTCGATTCTGTCTGCTTCCATTAGGTAGCTGGCTTCTCATCTCAGGTAGTCTATTACAAAGACTTGGTGGGCACTGAAAGTTTCTCGGTTATGGAATTTTTGGTGGAAAGAATACACTGAAAAAAATGAAACTAGGCAAACATTGATGGTATCCATGTCACACAGTTCCAAGCAGAAACAACAAAAGGTTTAAATCCATTTCATTCTGTTTCCATCTATCTCAAAATCTCCTAGTAAGCCAAGGCAAGATGGAAAACGTTATCAACTTGGATAGGACTGGGTCAATCTTGTTCCTCATATAGATGAGAAAGGAAAAAAGTCTAAGAAGACTCAAGCTGTTTTCTATCAGATTTCAGTGTAAGTTTTCAATTTTCAGCTCTTGATACAACTGTGTAGTATATAGAAAAATAGGCTGTGAGCAGCACAGATCTGCCGAGTGACATGCTTCAGGAATCATTTTGCTTATAACTGTTACTTGGTAATCCCATCTCTTTACCCTTTAAATCCACATTATTTTTCCTAGATTAACAAAGCCAGCAAATCACTTGTCCTGTAGTTTTCTGGACAGCAGCAGTGCTAGGTAGCAGATTCCCTGGAAATCTAATCAATGTACTGGAACTGAGATAAACTGACACTGTAGCGATATTAAAAAAAAAAAAACCAAAAAAAACGTACTGCTATAAGGCAGGGAATAAGACAAAATCTCTTCTGAAAGGATGAGAGTGTGAAGAGGTACAGTCATGAAACAGAAGCTACTTAGGAAAAGATTATGGAAAGTTATAGCTGGAAAAGTTACGAAAGAATATATGGGGCTGTAATTTGGTTGTGCAGAAGATTCACAGGTAAAGTTGGGCTAGAAATTATTGCCAAAGCAGCAATTAGACCATTCTCAGGCAAAAGAGATGAAGCTACAACAATTAAAGAGAAAAATACACACTATTGCTCCATCTATCCAAACAAAGCAACCCCAAAGTTCAAAGTCGTGATTAATAAAACTCCTATATACTAAATGGGTGTTATCCAAGGCTATTCCAGGATTCTCTGGGGTAATAACAACACCTAAAAAGATGCTCCAGAAGCAATTTCTTCTTTCTTAATTCCATGACTCTGAGAGTCATGGGAGAGGTATGATATAGATGTATAGCCTCGAGTTCACGAGAGGTGTTCTAAAGCATTAGTGTTATTCTGAAAGAAGAGAGGACATAAAAAACTAGACAAGCACCTTAATAGAAGTATGTTGTCACAATTTCACATAAGAGCACCAATCACCAGCCTCTACACAAAGTACAAAACACATACACAGAATATATCTTTACCTTCATATATAATAGAGTATTATTATACACCAGATTTCTGTAGCAAGTCTTCTGATAGTCTGAACACTACCTTAAAAGAGTTTCACAAATATTTCCTACCATTGTAAAAAAAATTCAGGTCATTATCATGCTTGTGGGCATCAAGGTGGCATCTAAGAGCCCCACGTTCATTATATCAGTCAGGATAATGCACACATAATTACCAATTTCTGTTCTAAATAAAGTATAAAATCATTTAAAGCAAGGGATAACTACCAAGCATAAGAATATTCGTAGACATGAAGAAGGGAAGAGTGGCTGGAAAGCTGCCTGACAGAAAAGGACCTGGGGGGTCTGGTTGACAGCCGGCTGAACATGAGCCGGCAGTGTGCCCAGG